>NC_081186.1:93702873-94002873 GCF_029867415.1 Vicia villosa | reverse complement strand
TCAGGTGATAATTACATACTACCAGACAGAAATAAACTTCACTATATACTCAGAGTATTGTGTTTCACTATATACTCAGAGTATTGTGCTAAAGACAGACCTCGGAAGAGAAAATTTGGACCAATTATTATTCCCTAAATGCCAATAACAATGTAACCAAAATCATGGACCACGCTTGCCCAGAATTTCATACCAAAGAAGTAAATAGATTTTCAATACATACGCTTAAATAGACCAAAATGACTCATACCTTAATGGAGGCACTACGAACAACCTTGAGCGATGGAAGCTCACGATGTGATCCCTCTGAAATAACATCAATAAGTAAAATTAAAAAACAGGGTCTTAACATACTGAACAAAGTTTTTCAGCATTTGCAAAGATCGTGATTGCAATTAGCACAATTCAGACAAAACAAAAATAAACAAGAGTTGTAGAATAATATCTAGTTTAGATTACCATTTAGCTTACAAGAGCAACTAAAATAAATGCACCATTCTTTAAATACGAAAAAGTCCATACTACAGATGCTAATGGAGAAAGCAAGGTTGTCAAGATCGGGGTTTTGCATAAGATGGAGAGGGGATAGCAAGATCGTAAAACATAAGATTGGAAGATTTTACCAGATTAGTTTTTGTAATATCAAGAGGTGGTGACAAGATCGTAAGATGTAAGATAATACTGAAACGAAAAATACGCATGGAAGCGGAGCTTGAGGTTAATTAAGGCTATTATGTTCACAATCAATGACAGGAGATCTTTTGCTTTGTGTTCGAGACAAATGGTTTTGTTGCTTAATTTTATTTACATAAAGGTTATATTGGTGATATAGTTATGGGAGTAATGTATTCTTTTGGGGAATTGTTCTGATTTTTGCAAAATATCTGAAGCATAATTTGGACATAACGCGCGAGTCTTCTAGTAGTCAATACTATTTTGACAAATTAATGTAAAAAGGCTAGAAGATTTTTTACCGTGACGAATATCAATCAGCATGCGTGGTATGCCAATTTCCTCAGCAGCCACAGCTATTGACACCAATTCTTTCTTCCGTGTTTTCTCAACAGCACCATTCACAAGCCTTTCAAAGAAACACAACACAAAAATGTTAGAAGAGCCATAAACAGAATTACTTTTTACTATAAAACTAATAGAATAAAAGTAATGAAAAAGGCGATCAAACCTCACGATTGCCATGCAATACAGATTAGCAAGAACCTCCTCCGAAACAGAACCAGCTTCATCATTCAATTGATCCTGTCTAATAAAATAAAATTTTAAAAAAATTGAACATTAAAAATATTATTTATAGATAATCCCCTTCAACCACAAGATGTGATTGTAGGATAAAGCATGCACCAGTACCAAACAAGAGAAAAAGATACAATTAAAAAGGAAAAGGCCCGACAATACCAGGCTACTTAACAACCAAACTACCTACAAAACAAAAGCCCGACTACCTTAAAACAAAACAGAAACGCCAAAAGCTATCCCCCTGCAGTAGAAAAAATGGTCTCCAAATAACAAAGGGAGAGCAAGGAAACAGCTACATCGACCTAGACACCCCGGCAATGATCACAATTCACAACCAGACTACCTAGCCCACCAAAGCACCTTACCCATGTGAACCAGCCAAACGGAACAACAAAAGAGAAATCAAAGCTCCAACCTCCTTCCAAATCCGTATTTAGAAACCAACCCAAGAAGCACATGTTCCTAGCCACAAACACCACCCAACACCAGAAAACACTTGGACTGACCAAAAAATACTGCAGATGAAAACTGCCACACTGTCCTTGGAAGCAAAACAAGTCACCAACAAACTGATTAACAAGAGACACTCACAATTATAATTAGACCACCAAGGAAGCTATCGCATCCCACGTCCATTTGTCAAAAGGGATAGGATTAGTGGCAATTACCTATAAACCAACACGAGGAGAGGACCTTAATATATTCCACAGTTGTATCAGAATTAACCAACACACTATCGAATATCTAGTCATTCCTAGTCTTCCAAATAAACCAAACTACTGCAAGCCAAATCAAGGAAAGACCTCTACATACTCTCTTATTCCAACCTAAATTGATTGATTGATTAGACCAATTCTCAATCTATTTGGGGGTTTGTTTGAACTGGCTTAATTAAGCTTTATCAATCAGCACAAGCACTAGCGAGACTATATGGAAGAGCTTACAGAATAAACTTATGACACTTCACAAACTGTTTTCAGCTTATGACTTTATTATAATATAGCATCCTAAGCACTAACTCTCCTATTTGAAAAATAGATTATAGTTTACAAGAAACTATTTTGACTTTATATTTTAACTTTTATCATAGAAATAGCTAATACATAAGCACTTATATGATAAGAGCTTAATTAAACTTATTCATATCACTTAAAAAAATAGAATTTTACCAAATTGATGTAACTAGTTATAATGATTACCTAAAAAACGGGTCCATGTGCTGAATTTCAACAATGGAAGCGGTAACATCAATGAGAACCGGCAATGAACCTCGACTTCGCCACGACGAAACCTAAAATACAAAAACAGTATTCAGGTTAGACGTTATCCAATGATATTGCAATGTAAGTATGATAAGCAAAAGAGAAAATCAGAGGAAAAAGTTACTCTTTTAAGAGCAGAGGATAGAGAGTGATGAGAATCAGAGAAGAGAGCATCTCTAACGAAAAGCCACTCGTTCCAGTTCAACCAGGGAACTAATTTTCGAGAGTTTGATGATTTGGTATCGTCGTCCAAATTGGGGACTTCTTTGAACCCTAACAATGCTGCTGCTTCCATCTGAATGGGAAAGGGATGCACACGAGGTAGATGGCGGAAGAGAGAATGGCGTTTCCGGCGGAGGTGGTTTGACGATATACCGGAGAGAGATATGCCGTGTAAAATAGTGAAGAGTGGGAGGTTTAAGGCGATTTGTGGTGCTTAGTAGCTAATTGTGGCGAGTTTACGGCGGTGCGGGGGGTACTTATTCACGGGCTCACGGCGGTGCGGGGGGTACTTATTCACGGGCTCACGGCGTGCTTAGTTTAGGTGGCGGCTGATAGGTTTAACGAACAAGAAGAAGAATAAAACTTTGAAAAGAGACGTAATAATGAAATAAAAATAACAAAAATTTGTGCGATGAACACATTTAAAAAATAATAATTTTATAATGATGATATTAGAATTATTTTTTCAATATTTATTTGTTTCATGATAATTAATAACTAATATATTTACAATTAATAATATATTGTAATAAGATGTTAATAATTTTATTTTTTTAAAAATATTGAAACCGACAAAACTTAATAATTCAATATTTTTAAAGATTTTATCATTGTAAAATTTAACTTTAAGGGTCGATATGAGTAAGCTAAGAAATTATAGTTTACAGTCTTTCAAGCACAAGGTCTAGGAGAGCAAAGTGATTAGGCTAATAAATTATGTTCTTTTGTCAACAAGATTTGGGAGGGAAAGTCCATTAGACGAGGTTTGGAAGAGAGTCCCTCAAGCGAGGCCTGGAAAGGCAAGTCTCTCAAGCAAGGCCTAAAAGGGTGAGTCCCTCAAGCGAGGTCTGGTAGAGTGAGTCCCTCTAGAAAGGCCTGGAAGGCGGGTCCCTCAAGGGATGCTTGGATGAGAGAGTCTGTGTGGCGAGGCACGGAAGTAGGGATGGCAACGGGTGCCCGCGGGTGCGGGTTTTATACTACCCAAACCCGCACCTGAAATTACCACCCGAACCCGAACCCAAACCCAAAAGCTATTCGGGTGACAAAATAACACCCACGCCCACACCCGTTGGGTTCGGGTTTTTTCACCCAAACCCAAACCCGCAACAAAATACATAAAATATATTTCTCCTACAATTTTCTTACAACTTTCCATAAAATATATATATATAATATTATATATATATATATAATATATTATATAATATATATATATATATATATTATATAATGTTTATATCTATATATATATATATAGATATATTCGGGTGTGATTGTGGGTTTCGGGCGCGGGTTTCACACTACCCAAACCCGCACCCGAAATATCGGGTGGCACCCGAACCCGAACCCAAACCCATTCAACTCGGGTTTTCACCCGTTGACTCGGGTTCGAGTGCGGGTGGGCCCCGCGGGTTTGGGTTTGTTTGTCATCCCTACATGGAAGGATGAGTCCCTCGAGCAAGGTCTGGTAGGGTGAATCCCTTAGGCGAGATTTGGAAGGGAGAGTCCCTTTGGAGAGGCCTAGATGGGCGAGTCCCTCAAGTGAGGTGATGTGATGTGATGTGATGTGATGTGATGTGTTTGATGGGTGTAATGATGAAACTGCCTCAGGGTCAAAACGATGTTGGTCGTTGATGTGTTTGCATGGCCACAATGTGGGACGTTTATATGTTTGTATGCCCATAATCTGGGTCATTGATACTCTGCTCTTACATCATTAGGTGTAACACTATTGTGTCGTGATGATTATGCGACCTAAGGGGCCATCAACTCCATAAATATTAAAGTCACGATTTCCTTTATCCTACTATCTTCTTTATGTGTTTTTTTATTTCATTAAGAAATGTCAAGTTCATCTCCATCTTCATCAAATGATTCAGATTTTAAGCTATCTCCACCAATTCATTTTCTATTTTTCCTTATTTTAGAAATTTTGTTTATTAGATAGCTAGATGATAACAACAATGTAATAGATCCTAATACTCATAAGGGGGTTTAGGATATATGAAAACATTGTGTAGAGCATGTGAAACATCCAAACATAAAGGACTGCAATAACCTTATAAAGTTATGAATGTTTAGAGGTTACGATAGTTGTTTTAACTCCTGATAAGTGTCAAAATGTAGTTATTTTGTGTATGTAAATAGTGGCACTTATCGATACTTTTTGTTAACACCGCTTGAATAATTCCCCGTTTTGTGTAAATTCGTATACTTTGAGTTTTATTACGTTTTCGTGTAAATATGTACTGTTTGATAGTTTTGTTGTATTATTGTAGGTTTTTCTGCGTTGTCGGAGCCTCGAGAAATAAAGTGTCAAAGACACGGATGCAGACGCGTTTTGAAGAAATAAAGTTGTTGTTCTGGTGTAGCTCGCGTCGCGCCGGATTAGAGCGCGTCGCGTGCTGTAGGAGCAAAAGAATAAATTTTTGGCAGAACTGAGGGCGCGTCGCGCGCTAGGGCGGTTTGGTACATTTAGTACAAGGCGCGTCGCGCCGACTTAGGGCACGTCGCGCCCACTGCGAAATTCTGTTTTTGTATAAATAGTTCAGCTTTGTGTTTTTAGGTTTTGATCACCTCTTCTTGGACAAAGTTGAGCTCTGATCCATTCTTTGTAGTTTAGAGGTTCAAGCAACACTATTGGGTGTCTCATCATGTCGATATAGCTTGGGTGGTCTCCGATTGTGCCGACAAACACGAGAAGTTCCCACTTGTTCTTCTTCTTCCCTGTGACTCATTCCAATGGTGGGGTTTGTATGTATATTTTTCCTCTCTTATATGTATATTTGTTGATCTTGGGATCGTTTATACATTCGCTTTACAAATCATCATTGTTGTTGTTCTTGATCTTTTTGCTTAAATGCTTCGGATTTATGTTGTTGCAGAAATGAACATCATAGATCTTGACTAGGAATGATATCTGTTAGTTTCTAGGTTTCAGACATGGATTTAGAGCTAATAACCGTAATGGGTATCGATTTTAATGTCTCTGTGTTGTTTGTGTCGGTGGAGAAATCGTTGATGTGAATAGTACGGTTGAGCTTTCGTCGGTGTTGTAGAAATGAACACTAATGTGGCGTCTCGAATGATGCCTGGTGATTTTGATGCGTCTTGTGAGTGTTGAGTGATAGATCTTCAAATTTAAGTATTCGACGAGTTAAGTAGAAATACGATTCCAGACTGAATTCTCTTAAGCTACAATAGATTGTTTATTTACTTTTATTTACTTTTTCTGCATTTACTTTTCCGCACCCAATCATGAAACTTAGAACGTGAGATAGTCGAACGGCAGTTCTTCTCAACCAATCTCTGTGGACTACGATACGATATAACCTATATCACCCAGTATTAAATAATACCTATTACTTTTTGCTTGCCGATTTACCGCTTCAACAAAATGGCGCCATTGCCGAGAACTGGTTTAGATTAATTGCATTACGATGGTTTCTCGTTTTAAGTTTTGTAAATATGTGAATATTGTATATTTTGTGTATAGACTCATACTTGTATATTTTTGTATAGTTATACTTGTTTCGTTTTGTTTGGTAAACTGACTAAACAAGTTGAACTCGGATTAGCTCTTAAATTACATATCTTCATTTTTCAACTTGTTTAGTCAATTTCACCATTCCGTTGTAAATTGTGTTTTTTTTATTGTTTAAGTATCTGCACATACGTGTTGTTTACGTTTTGTTGTAAATTATATTGTTTCGTGATGTTTGTTCAAGTGTGTGGTTAGGTCATTTCTTTAGGTCGCGTTTGAGGCGAAAGCATTGGCGTACCGCATGGAAGTTACTTACCATTTGCGAAACAATAAAGGCGTCGAACTAACGAAGTTAAACGGGCGCATGTTGGGAGGCACCCCAACGGTTGTATTTTTCTGTTTTAATTTTCTGTAAATGAGGTTTGTAGGTGTTAAGTGGAGGCTACATTGGAAATGCAGTCTCTGGACTGGTTTTTCATTTTCTGGTGTAGCGCGCGTCGCGCGCTCTAGGACGCTCCGTGCGCTGTGTTGCTTTTGGCCAGTGAATTCTTTTTAATTGTTTGCTTGACTCGCCTTTTTCCCACTTACCCTAAGGATTTATAGTATAGTATTTTATAGTTTTATTTTTTTTAATTCTTTTGTTTGTGTTTAGATTCAAATTTTGGCTCGTTCGCTTGTGGTCGCATTTGGTAATTCTTCAATTTTGATAGATTCAACATGCCGGTTGTGCGGTTATGATTGGTCGAATTTGTACATAGCAAGGTATTCGTTTATCGCTTTCTATAGCATAGCATGTTTAGGAGACTTTTCATGGGTACAATTTTCATATTACTCATTCTTTTTGCATAACTTGCTCATGACTTGAATCATAATTAGTTTTCTCTTTTTACCATAAATGTGAGATGGCTTTCCATTGTATATATATGCGAGAGACCGACAGTTCTTGTTTTAACTGGATATTATTATGTTTAATCTTTCATTTGTCTTGATTTTGTGAATGCACGAAAGTGATCAAGGCACTTGTTTGATTTTGAGCACAACTACCATAGACAAATATCAACTCACCTTGTGAGTGTGTGACCATTAGTAACCACTTTTGACTTTTGAGCCTTTTGGTCAATATCCATATTGTTTTTGCTTAATGCTTGTCTATGAGAGTTTGGTTTTCAATTGTGTATGGATGTTTGATTCTTTGTTTTTTTACCTTCACCTATGATGTTTGGTTGAATTTTTACCTTACCTTAGAAAGAAGCCAGTATTCACTTGATGTTGTGGTTGAATTCAAGTTGGGGAGAGGATGTTTGCTTGCTTATGTTGTGGTTGATATGAGGTTGAGGAAAGAAAAAAAAAGAATGTGCGAAAGAAAGAATCGAAAAAGAAAGAAAAAAAAAGAGAAAAAATTTAAAAAAGAAAATAACAAAAAGAGTTGAATAAGATTTGTGCTAATAACTATTGTGTTTGTTTTGAAACTTGTGATGAGGAGAAAAGTTGGATTGAAATTCCTTTGTTTGAAACTTTTTGGAAGTAATTACTCCCTTAGGTTTATGTAAGTTTTTGTTTCGATTAGCTTTAGGACTTATCACTTGTTTGTTAACCAGGCCGCATTACAATCTTTAAAGCCCTTGTGATTCGTGTTGTTGCATTTTCGGTACTGTTTGTGGATGAATGCATAATTTTGTCTTTTGTTTGCAAGTTTGTCGGATGTGTAACAAATAAATATGTTTTATAGAATTAATTATTTAATTTTTATCGTTATCCCTCGTAATCGATAGATTCGACTATAAATAATAACAAATTTTTAGAGAAAATAGGCTAATCATCGCAACCAAAAAGATGGTTGAAACCCTTTAGTCAAATAAACCTTATTTTATTTTAATTAATAAAATACTCAAAAGGTTTTGATATGGTCATTGTCAGATCGAGATAATATTGACCATGGCTAAGCCAAAATATATGTATAGTATATAAAAATACGGCCTCCTCAATGCATCATTGGCCAAAAACCTTTAAAAATAAAAAAAAACATTAAAATTCAACAGAAGTCTCAGATGTTCATCATTGGCCAAAACAAAGATTTTTTTAAAAGGGGCCTCATATTAAATCATTGGCCAAAACAAAGATTTTAAATAAAGGCCTCATATTAAATCATTGGCCAAAAAGGTAAACCTAAGGGAACAGAAGGCCAAAAGCCATGTATAGTGAAAATAGGCCATTGTTAGATCTAGACACCAATGGCCAAAAACCCTGTTTTGGGGGAGGCCTCATAGGTAATCATCGGTCGAAAATGTTTGAGTTTGTGATTGAGTTTGAATGATTTGAAATCGTGTTTGAGTGGTTTGAAAATTACGTTTGAAAGGAGAGAGGGTTTGTCAGCTCTTGTCAGTTGATCGACAATGGCGGATTAGGGATGTTCAAGACAAACCCTCAAAGGGAGAAGAGGAAAACGTAGAAAACGTAGTTTGTGGGAAAAAGCGTAGTTTTGAGTATGTGTGAATTTGTGAAAAAGTACGTCAAATTGGAAGAAGGTCCCCTTTCAGGGTTGCCAAGACTCCTTTTTATTGAGTTAGAGAATTAGGTTAAAATCCATAAGAGGAAACAACCCATATCCAAAAACCCAATTTGATATTTTATAAATTAGTAATAATAAAATAATTATTATTATTTAAATAAAATATAAATAATGCTTAATCCAAATAACAAAAATAGGTTAGAAATATTTAATTGATGATTGCATAAATTGTAAAAATTGACAAAAAACCCTAAGATAAAATAGATGGGCCAAACATTTCAAGATTCAGCCTAACGAATTTCAATCACACCCCTTTTCCTTTGTATGCACCCCTTAGTCAATAATAATAACCATTTATATTTAAAATAGGTTGTGAGAATTAACATAAAATATGCAGGCCAAATGTTTGGGCCCCAGTATCTACTAAACACACCTTTATTTTAATTCTAACCAATTTTATAAGAGAATGAGTTTAACAATAGAGATGTTAAACCCCATGGCTCCTATTTTTTCTTGGTATATCCTTAAGGAATTAATTTTAACCCGACGTAATACAATAGGATAAATTTTGGGGTATGACAGCTGCCCCTGTTCAATCTTCTTAAACCTGAAGAGGTAGATAGGCACGTCTGCCTATCGTGATCTAAAGGTAGAAGATGATTGAACACTGGGAATGCCCTGAAATTTGCATTTGTTGGGAAGAAGTTATGTGGGAGATGGGCTTACAGATGCCACCCAAGATAAATGTCCCTCTTTTTTTAAAGTGTGAAGCATATGCTTTCGAAGGGAACCCATGTGCTTTGATTGCAGCACGACCTAAAAAGGCAACCTGAATTTTATGCAATGTTATGATGCATGCGATGTATGATGCAGTGAGCTTCTCAAAATAAATGAGAGTAGTGTATGCATATGCGTTATGAATGAATGAGGTATGTAATTGAATGATGCATGATTGTTTGGTGTGTTAGTTGAAGTATGTTAGTAACTTTGGAAAAGAAAAATAGAACCTTGTTTGTTGATGAAATTTTGGAGAAGACCACTGCCGAGGGACTAACGTGATAAACCCAATTTGAAGAACTGCTTGAGAAACATGGAAAATAAATCCCTATTTGTAAGGAGACGTAGCTTTATATCACTGCGAGGGGACTAACGTGATATTGATCAGCAGGATGATTTTGAAGGAGATCACTGTCAAGGGACTAACATGATAAACCCAATTGAAGAACTGTTTGAAAAATCTTGTGATTAGGGAAAATAAATCCCTATTTGCAAAGAGACGTAGCTTTATATCACTGCCAGGGGACTAACGTGATATTAATCGTCGAGATAATTTGAAAGAGATCACTGCTAAGGGACTAACGTGATGAACAAATCTTGGTTATTGCCAGGGGACTAATGCACAAAAGAAACGTAGCGACATACCACTGCCAAGGGAATAACGTGATAAGACGTAACTTATTGCTGCTCAGGGACTAACGCAATAACTCATAGTTTGAATAGGAATTGGAATAGGATTTAAAATAGGATTGCGTCTCGGTTACTGCCAATGGACTAACGTACCAAAGAGACGTAGCGCCATATCACTGCCAAGGGACTAACGTGATAAGACGTAACTCATTGCTGCTCGGGGACTAACGCAATAAGTCATAGTTTGAATAAGAATTGGAATAGGATTTGAAATAGGATTGTGTCTCGGTTACTGCCAAGGGACTAACGTACCAAAGAGACGTACCGTCATATGAGTGCCAAGGGACTAACGTGATAAGACATAACTTATTGCTGCTCAGGGACTAACGCAATAAGTCATAGTTTGAATAGGAATTGGAATAGGATTTGAAATAGGATTTGGAATAGGAGTTGGGAAATCAGTTCGGAATAGGAATTGGAAGATAGGATTTGGAAAATAGGAGTTGGGAAATAGGAATTGGAATGGGAATTGGAAAATAGGATTTGGAAAATAGGTTTTGTGGTAAAGAGCACTTCCTTGTCATCAATTTTTGGAATAGCAGTTGGGAAACAAGTTTTGTGGTAAAGACCACTTCCTTGTCATCAAAATTGGGAATAGTAGTTGAGAAACAAGTTTTGTGGTAAAGACCACTTCCTTGTCATCAAAATTGGGAATAGTAGTCGGGATCTTACCACTTGTTTGGAGACTCACGACTCGAGGGTCGGAGAAAATAGCACGTCAAATGTTTTATGACTCGTGGGTTGGAAAACACACCTATCACAACACGAGGGTTGGAAAACACACCTATCACAACACGGGTGTTGGAACTGGGCTTTTTGTATTATGTGAATGTGCTAGATGATCTGTATATGCTAATGCGTATGTATATGTTTTATGAGTGAAATGAACATCAAGGTTGCTATCACCGGTAAGGTTACCGAGATACATTGATCAGGTGATTAGGAAGTAAACACTCGGTAAGGTTACTGGAAGGCAGGTGGACAATGTGGTTTAGCACCAGAGTAATGACTTGGATGTTTTGATGTATGGGATAATGATTATGCTCATGCATATGTTGATTGATGTAACGAGTGGAATGAAATAATGTCTTCTATAAGACTACCTGAAAAGGTTTCTAGAATGGATATGAACATATGTCCTAAAGAAGACTACTTGAAAAGGTTCTTAGTAAAGGACACAATTTGTCTTAAAGAAGACTACCTGAAAAGGTTCTGAGCGAAGGATAAGGAATGTCTTAAAGAAGACTGCCTGGAAAGGCTAAAAGATATGTCTTAAAAGACTACCTAAAAAGGTTCTTGGAAAGGATAATGGATGTCTTAGAAAAGGGCCACCTAAAAAGGTTCTTAGAATGTCTTAAAGAACACTACCTAGAGAGGTTCCCGAAAAGGATGACAAATTGTCTTAAAGAAGACTACCTGAAAAGGTACTTAGAAAAAGAATGTCTTGGAGAAGACTACCCTAAAAGGTACTTAGAAAAAGAATGTCTTGAAGAAGACTACCTAAAAAGGTACTTAGAAAAAGAATGTCTTGGAGAAGACTACCCTAAAAGGTACTTAGAAAAAGAATGTCTTGAGGAAGACTGCCTAAAAAGGTACTTAGAAAAAGAATGTCTTGGAGAAGACTACCCTAAAAAAGGTTCTTGGAAATGATGATTGTCTTAAAGAAGACTACCTAAAAAAGGTTCTTGGAAAGAGAATGTCTTATAGAAGACTACCTAAAAAGGTTCTTGGGAATGACGATTAGGGGTGGAAATAGGCTAGGCTAGGCTTTAGAAGGCCTGAGCCTGGCCTACGATAAACTTAGAAGGCCTAAGCCTGGCCTAAGGCCTATCATAGGCTCGGCTTTTGGCCTGGCCTGGCCTTTTTAAAAGCCTGGCCTGGCCTGAAAGCCTATTTAAAAAGTCTGTATCTCATTAAAGTTTTTAATTAATTTATATAATTTAAGAAGTCTTGTAGGTCGACCTATATATACATATATAAGTGGACCTATTTAGCATTTGATATATATATATATATATATATATATATATATATATATATATATATATATATATATATATATATATATATATATATATATATATATGAAAATATAGGCCGGCCTATAAGGCTTCATAAGTTTTTTTAGTAGCCTAAGCCTGGCCTATTTAATGAAATAGGCTTTTAAAAAAGCCTAAGCCTGACCTATTTATTAAATAGGTCTGGCCTGGCCTAAGCCTATGTAGGCTGGGCCGTAGGCCCCTGTAGGCCGGCCTGGCCTATTCCCACCCCTAATGACGATGATTTATCTTAAATAAGACTGCCTGAAGAGGTTCCTAGAAAGGATGATGAACGCCTTAGAAAAGACTACTTGAAAAGGTTCCTAGAAGGGATCTTAGGATTTGTCTTAAAGAAGACTGCCTAAAAAGGTGTGGTGTAATGTATCAGCCAATGTATGTAATGCATGATTTATATTTACTTGCATGATGCTCCAATGATAGGTTGTTGATAACCAAAGCGTGTATAGTTCGCTGATGTTGAAAGGTTGTTGGAGGCGGTGGGGTGTGATGCTAGCGCGACTTCCCAATACCTGTTTTTTTTAACTTTGTAGTTAGGAGAAAGATTGATACGAGGTTATAAAGCATGAAGACGCCTTTTCCTTTTGTTGTGCGTCTTATGGATTTGGTATCCATTGCCCCAATATTTTCATGGAAAAAGATGCTTATGAGGGAAGTGCCCCAAGAAATAATCTTGTCATATGCTTCGACGTTTAGATTGAAGGGTATGCCCTTGATTTCCAGGATATGGAGGGTTATCCATAGTGTTTTATCCTTTGGTTTAAATTTATCCCATGTTTGACATGCCCCTGTTTGTTATTGCTTCGAGGTGTGCCCCAAGTCAATTGGACCTTAGGAAGAATGCCCCTAGTAAATAGGATGTTTGGTCGTATGCCCCTGTTTAGGAAAACCTTCTGGACGTGGTTTCCCCATTCAAGAGTCTTTATCAGAAATGGTCGCCTTTGGTTAAACCAAATTCGAGATCTCCTTGAGTGCTAAGTGTTTGTCTGCAGACGACGTCGTACCCTTTGAGAAGTAACTCCAATGTGTATGCAAGTTTTGAAATCGAAGTCCGTTATGAATTAGGACTGGATGATTGGAAATGAATGTTTGAAGAAGCGTAGTGATTAGAAATAGTTTTAACAAACATAGGAGTCAGTATAACAAAATCTTGCTTAATATGCTTTCGTAGTTTACCTTGCCTCAATTAGGACTTTTGAATGTTGTAATTTGGCTTGGTTTGCGGTTTAAGAAACAACGGATATAAGGCTCAAAATTTATTTAACCCACCCATTTCTCCTTGATGTTCTCCAAGTCCTAAAAATTTGCCTAATCCAATGAATGTGCTTTGTTTGTAAGAGAATCGTTTCAGTCTTGATGTTAAGCAGAAGCCTTAGTAGAGATCCAAACTTTTGATGGAAAATGTTATAAAGATCCAAGCATTATCGGGAAGCTTCGATGATTTGGCAGTCACAAAATTATCCTTTGTATTTCGTCTTTGTTTTAATCCCTTATTTTTGCATGAACCAATTCCTTTGAATTTAATCCATCGGGATGCCCTAAATTTTGCCTAAGTCATTTTTGTTTTCTTTTATGAAATTTTCCGTTTTGACTTAGCGGACGCTTTTCTCCTTTTTTGTTTGAATGCTTCTTTTGAAATATTGATCCTTGGATATTGAATGTTGTGACTGCCATGTTGATTTTGATTTGTAAGCTTTGACTTTGATACGTCCTTGATCTTGAATGATGTAATGAGGAAGAAGATGTTGTGAATGTTATCTCCCTTGCTTCCTCGATCTTGCGAGGAATAAGATATGCTTGAACCTTATGCTTGAACCTTACTGATTCTCTTAACAACCAAAATACACCATTGAATTAATTGAAATCTGCCCCTGGTTAAAATCAAGGTTTATTTGAAAAGTAGAAACAAGCTCCAACTCCTAGCTCGAGGGGGTGACGAGGGATTAACATCCTTATATCTCCAATGTTTGGAAATTGAAACAATGCCTGTACATCCTCGACTCGGTCTTACTTTGAAAGTATATGTTTAGCGAGACTTAGTTATTTGTATTCGTCATTCTCCCTTAAGTTTGTTAATAATTGAAAGTCAAAATTGAAATAGAATAGAAGGGTGCGAGTGGAAAGTCGTAGTAGTGAGCGAATGAAGCGAATGAATTGATTTCAAAACATGCATGATTATTTTATTGAATTACTATTCGAAAGGTATAACGTTTTACATCAAATAGCATTTTGTGATCGTAGGAGTTACAACTTGAAAGATAAACCTATTAATCCTAAGGGCAATCTCCTTTGTGAGTCTGTTGATCATATCCTAATCCTTAGTTCATGGAATTGTAGGAGTGAAGGGTAATCTCGAATTCTCCTTGGGCACGTCAAATCTGTCGGGAATGAATTGTTAGCGGTGGGTTTTCGTCGTATCGAAACTTCACGAGTTTCCTTTGACTGAACCTCTTTTGCTTTTCCTAAGGATAGTATCACACCATTCGCAATCTTCAGCGTTTGTAAATTGATAAAGAAAATCTATGACCCTTTTGCCCCTTGGTAGGGGGTTAACATATGTCGCCTTCCCTCCATCTTAGTTATGCATCTTTGTTCGGGATATTGCCCCAGTTGGACTAATCCTTGCTCCCCAAGTTATCGTAGAGCGTCCTTGTAAGATTTATTATGTTCGTAGATGAACCCCTTTATGACTAGATACCCCTTGAGTGTATCTATGAGGGAACTCTTTTGTTGAACTAATCCTTACTCGACGATAACCTTTGTTGTGTTTATAATCCTGTTACGACAAGGCATGGACATGCGTATGGCATGGTGAAAGACATCTTCTTCTTTTTTTTAAGCTCATTCCCGATGATTTATCCTCCTTTCTCCATAGTTTATGATCCTTTGCGAGTTGTAGGAAACCAGCTAGCATGGTAAGTATGGATGCGGGCGAAGATAGAAATGCAAATGTAAATGCAAATGTATGAATGCATGAAAATGCGAATGCACGCGTATGCAAAGGACTTGTACATGGTGACTCCTTACATGTAATGCAAACGTGCAACATATATAATCCTAAGGATAGCCTTAGAGGTGACATTAGATCCTAGTGAAATCCTTGCAAGATAGATGTTATGACACGTCAAGGGAAATCCCTTAGATTAGGGAGTATGCAGAAGATAGCGGCTGGTGACCATTCAAGACAGTCACCAAATCTCATGGCCAACGAGAGGCCGTTCGACTTGTACCAATGAAGTTGTCCCTCGTGGGGAGGTTCTCTATGCGGAACACAGCCTATCTAAGGACGATATCGGATGAAGAGACATCCCTACTGGCTAGGGATGAAAGATGTATAGATGGAAATCCAAAACCCCACAAGTTAGGGGTGCGCGGAAGCAAGCATAGAGTGACCGTTCAAGATAGTCACTAGATCTCATGGCCATCGAGAGGCCAATCAACGTGCGTTAATATGGACGTCCTTCAGGAGAAAGACGAAGTCATTGTAAAAACACATAGACATAAAAGAAAATCCCTACAGGCTAGAGAGTTCGTATGAGCAAGCATAGAGTGACCGTTCGAGACAGTCACTATATCTCATGGCCATCGAGAGGCCAATTAACGTATGCTAACAAAGATGTCCTTCGTACGAAGGACGCGTTCTTAGAAATAGAATCTCTCTAGGCTAAGGAATGCGTAGATGTAGGCACGGGATGACCGTTCAAGACAATCACTAAATCTCATGGCCATCGAGAGGCCAATTGACGTGCATTAATAAAGATGTCCTTTGTGGGAAGGACGCGATTTTTTTTAAATAGAATCCCTAATGGCTAGGGAATGCGTAGATGTAGGCACATGGTGATCGTTCAAGACATTCACCAGGTCTCATGGCCATCGGGAGGCCAATTGACGCACATGGATAGAAATGTCCTTCGTGGGAAGGACGTCACCTTGTCAATAGAATCCCTACAGGCTAGGGAACGCGTAGAAAAACCTGCAGAATTAAAACACATATATTTGTAGCATACAAATTGCAAACATATAACAATCACAAAGGCACAAAAGTACTAAGTTCATAGGTTCGGCATGACGGCTTAGGAAGCTACCCTTCCCATTGGTATGTTCTAACAAGGGTCTCATGGGGTCGTTCGTAGCCTCTGAGACTTTTTGTCTCTTTGGATTTTAGAACAACTCATTTTATCCATGAGGTTCGAGTTTTTGGGGTAGGTTCCCAGAGAGATCAGCCAAATATCAAGTCCAGCCCTCAACAAAGTCAAGCCTCGTATTGGACATTTCTGAATATTCAATCCACTCTGAGTGGAATTATCAATAAGACTCGTAGGCGATTCAAGTCTCCTCTGGTCTTAAGGATAATTCCCACACTTAGGTTTTAACGCAATTTTTTACAAAATCCCACCAATAAATTGCATGCGTACATTAATAGAAAGCTAAATAATTGTGATAAACGAAATAAAAACAAATATATAAAACAACAAATAAATTAGAAAAAAAACAAGAAGACACCAAATAATTATTGAAATAACCTAATAGAAATAAAACATATTTTTGGAGTTTTTTATGTTTTTGATGTTTTTGTATAATAAGGTAAAAATTAAAATAAACTAAACGAAATTAGAAAATGAACAAATCAAAGTTCAAAGGGTACAAATATGAATGAGCCTAGAATCCATGTAACACTTCAAAACTAATTTTAAACTTAAATGGATAATGAATTACCAACTAAACATAATAATAAGTAACAACCAAATAAATGATTATACAAATACAAAACAGAGGAACTCACGTGGGATCTTGGCCCGATTCAAAATTAATTGCAATTAATTTAATTGAAAAATAAAAGGAGGTTTTTGACCTTTTTTTTTAAAAACTAAATTATAACCGATGAATGCTTAATTAAAGGAGTACTATAACACCATAACTAGTAAGAAACCCGTGCTATCGCACGGGTCCTATCTGAATTCACATCACATATCTACCAAACTATCATTTGTAAAGTTTGAGTTCATTCTTCAATTGGTTAACATTGACATAGTTACAATATATGATAATAGCATACACTAACTTTTAATAGCATACACTAACTTTTAAGAACTAATCCATACTCACAAATAAATCGTATAGCTGATTCTCTAATTTCAATTATACAAAACAACAGCAAGAAAAATATTTAAAAGATCGATATTAAAATGAATAATCTACCACCGGTATCTCATAGATACGTTTACATCTACCCGTGAATCTAGATGAGTTAACAAAGCTCAGTTGAATCCAGATGAGTTAATGCTAAAACTAAAGATTTGAAATAAAATCATTTTTCCAATTCAAATAACATTACATTTTAGATATTAGTTAATATTTCCAAACCTAAAATTTATAACAGCTTTCCGTCAAATATCAGTTTTAAATCCTTCTGTCAAATTTCAATTCTAAATGAATATCTACACTCCATGATATCTTGAAATTTCAGTTCTAAATGAATATTTTTTTCTATATTTTTTGTCTAGGAGAATTTTATAATAGAAATTTAAATCTACAAAATTTATAAAATTTTGTAAATTTTAAAATTTTAAAATTATTTGATATTTCATTGAATATAAATAAAAATATAATAATTTTTAAAAAAAATGTAACTAATAATAATTTTAAATTTATATAAAATTTAGTATGCTTGATAATAATATATAATAATAATAATTAAAAATTAAATTAACTATTTATAATATTTTTTTAAAACTATTTTTGAAAATCAACATATTCTCACTCTTTAAAACATGCTTAAATATGTTTTTACATTTTTTTATTAAAAATTACATGAATCTCACAAACTTAATGAACTTTAAAGTAAATTATAAACACTTGATTATTTTTTTAATTAATTGTCCTCTTCATTTTCTCCTTCTCAATACAATTTAATTTTATAAGCAGTTATGTTTATTTAAGTGGTATATATCAATTGCCTATTAAAAAAAAAAGTGATAATTATTATTATTGCAAGAAAAAATGACAATTATTATTATATTATTAGCAGTTTAGTGATAATTATAGTATAGTATATTATCTAAGTTTTTGTTTAGAATAAATAGAGAAAGTTAGAGGGAAGTTCTTTATAGTAAAATTTGTTTGGAAAAAAAAATTATTTTAGCATTGGGAGGTGCAGGATTATTTCATTCTATATCATGTTAGTTTCTATCATAGCATTGGTTTCTAGTCTTCTTATGAAATTGAAGTAGTGGGATAAATAGCAGCATGTCTAATAAAAATACCATTTTTCTATAGTGTGAGGTGTAAAGAACAGACACTACAAAAAATAAAGACCAATTAAAGTTAAAAGTCGAACTTACATTGTTAATTACCTTCAAGTAATTGGTTAATCCATATCAATATGTGATTACTTACCACAAAATTACATTATTGTTAACCACTTTTAACAAAGTATCAGAGTAACTCATTAACATCATACTAATTGAATTAACCATGTATTTGAAAGTAGTTAACCGTTGCACTTTTCAATGATTATACAAAATAAAAATTTATTATATCAAACAAACTTTTAACAATGCATTAACCATATAATGAGGTGAATTAACCTATTATTTGTTTGACATCAACCACATACTTTTAGTGGATTATGAAAAAAAAAGCAGTAAAAAAATTTACAAACTGTATCTATAGCAAAATTGAAAATCAAATTGAGTAAAAAAACAAACAAACAGTGTCTTACAAATGGAAAATAGACAGATTAATAGAAATCCTCTCTAATCATAAAAATATGGAACTATTCACATTACTAAACATATACTTGTCAATTATAACAGGAAAGCCACTACATATTATAGTTATTTATGATAAAATGTTCAGCAATTTTTTCATCTAGCATTTAAAAAAAAACAAAGAAATCAATTATAAGGGGAATTTACAATATCAGTATGTCTGATGATGGCATGCTGTTATCTTCAGAATTGGTGGTCTCCAGTTATTGTATATGTTCTTGCACAATCTATTCAAAAGTGAGAGAGCAGGGTCTACTGTGAGTTATAATGATTAATTTCATCAAGCAAAGATATGCAATTCAATCTTGAATCAAACAAATTCATTACACAGTGAAAGAGGCCATGCACACTAAAAATAGATGCAGTGGAAACCAATTAACTTAAAAATCTAAAAGTAGTTGTAAACTTGTAATAATATCAGCAACTACCCAGAATAAGGTGGGGGAATTGAGAATATAGACATTGAGAATGGGATATTCATTGGATTCTCAACATAATCATCAAATAAAACCATATATATGAATATAAAAGACACATACCACTAACAGTGAGGAGGTAACGAAAAAGAGGAAGAGTAGTTATACCTCAATCTGTTCTTGAAACATTTATCTTGTGTGGTGTCATTCTACAACACAACAGTTATCAAAATCATGTTCGACCTTCATCAGCTTTGGATCACATAGCCTCTACTGAATTCAACCTTCATCCGTTTGTATCAAATCGCGTTCAGCAACTCACAACCTTCAACGCAGTAAACAATAAAAACAAATCTGTAACATCAATTCAATCTTCTCATATTTCATCGCAACCGAAATCCATAGAACAACAAAAATCACAAACGGAAACGCATATGCTAACTCATAACAACTTGATAATCAACTCTCATAGCACATTTACATCAACACAAAACCTTTAACAAATTGACAAATAGGAGTTGCTCAAAGACAGATTTATCGCCCCTTAAACACACTCTTATTGAAAGGCATATACAAAAACTGAATGGAAGAAGAGAAGTTGTGGAAGACTCATTTGACACCTTGAATTTATAGGAGGAGTAGTGAAATATCAGTTCAACGAATCTTGGAAGGATGGGTGGAGTGAAAAATCGTGATTCTTGGAAAGGGTGGAATATCGTGAATCTTGGAAAGGGTGGGTGGAGTGGAATATCGTTTGACTAAAAAAAACGGCTGGCTTTTTATTTCCCAATTGCAAATAGGTGTATTGTAAATGTTGAGAATGATTAAGTTAAATTAATTATTATTAATTGTTATGGAATTAAAAAAATAATAAAAAGCAACAATAATTCTGGCTATGCCACATCAGCCCTATTAAATACCAAGTTAATATAAATCAAGTAACTTTCAAATAGTCAATTTTACCCTTATAATTAGATTAGATTAGATATTTAATCAGATGACTTATTATGTAATTATCAGGTACTTTAGTTTTTATATATTTATAATAGATAAGAGAGAGAATAGGCACCAACTAGTAACTATGAAATATGTACATAATTTAATCTATCCTAACTAGTCAACACAAAATAACGAGTAAATTATTTACAAATAAATTTTAAGTGAGAGAAAAAAGCTCTTTTTTTATTTTTTTTATTTTTTACGGTTTTTATTGTTTTGGTATTTTGATTAGAGTTTACTAACCTCGGCTAAATTAGTAGAAAACCTATCAAATCTAACTTAAAACAACTAACTAAATAAAAAACTTAATTTTTTTTGTGTTTTTAAACATTTTTAATAAAATGTTAAAACAGATAGCTAAATTTAATAACAGGAACTTTAATATCTTCTGAGTTTTTATATATTTAAATGAGAAAGATTTACTTAAACTAAGTAAAATAATATATAAAGAAAAGCTAATTAAATAAGTTTATGACTTGAAACTAAACTAATCCTAATCATTTAACTAGCCAATGGAACAAATTGTTTGTATATATTTTTTATATGATTTTCTATTAACTAAATCAAATAATTTAGAAATTAGAATACAAAACACAATAATAAAGATAGAATGCAAAATATTAACCTGTTTTTTTTTTTTTTGACAAAAAATATTAACCTGTTGAAGGTAGGAGGCGTTGCCTCTTGGCTGATAGCATCTTTGCATCTTTGGCTTGTTTCCAACAATAACCAACAAAAAATTGACACGTGGGGCTACTCTCTTACCCGAAAAACAAATTCAACCTTATCTCCAATCCATTCCCTCTCCATTTCTTTGCCTCACACTCTTTCTTTCTCTTATTTCTTTTTCCTTCTCATGCCTTTTCCGTCTCATCAGAGGTATCCAAAAAACCTCAACCTCTTTTCTTCTCTCACAATGCCCATTCTCCTTCATTCTTGTAAGCTCTTCTTCATATCTCTCTCAGATTCAACTTCCCCAAGAATTTCTTGATTCGTACGAACAACAAACACACATATTGTATTCTCACAGAAACATAAAAAGGGAAAAGAAGATACTTACCTGATTGCGGCGGACGAAGGGCAATCGGCGGTCGGAGTGTTGATCGGAGAAAGGATCGGCGGGGAGGATCGGATGCACGCGGTCACGCGGAGCCATCGAGGGAGGGAGTTGTTTGCTTGTTGGCGTCGAGATGACTCTCGACGGTGCTGAACGCAGATGTGGTGCAGGCGGTTCGTCGAATCGGCGTGAGGTTGCGAGCGGTTGTGGTGATTTCGCCGGAGCTTCGACTGTGTGAACGGAGATTCCCGTCGGTGGTATAGCAATCAGAGATCACGATCTGCAATGGAATAGTTGCGTTTGTTTTGTTTTTCACTCCTTCTTTATTATTTTCCCTGCAAAAAAACTCAAACTATATTGATGTTGTTAGATTGTTATGGTTGTAGTTATAATCTTCTCCGTTTATGGATTGTGAATTGACGGAGCTACAACCATGACGGCGAAATTTATTTGTTTTTTTTTCTCTGTTTTACACCTCTGTTTTACTACTCTGTATCAGTTAATATTTGTTACTATTATGATACTGGAGGTTTTATTTTTATTTAAGGAAAAAAGTTAATGGAAATGATTAACAATAATAAGATTGTTACTGATAATAATAACTAATAATAATTAAATTGTTGGAAACAAAATAATAAATAAAATATCAATAAAACCATTATAAATAAGATAACAATTAATAATATTGATAAAATTGTTAGTATACATAGAAATTAACAGTAATAGTAATAATAAAATTGTTAGTAGAAATAAATAATTCACAACGATAATATACGAACAAATAATATAGCAATATAATAATAAAGCAACAGACACTATAGAAATAATAAACAAAGCAAAAATAAAATTCAATGAATAAAACCCAAAACCTAAAGATTAAATTAGGGTAAACCTAAATTTAAAGTGTCCCCAGCAGAGTCGCCAATTGTAGCAACCTGTCCTAAAAATAAAGATTTAGAGTCGCCACCTATTCTGAAGGGCGAATAGGAAACCCTACAAAATTAGAGCCGCCACCCACTTTATTTGGGCAAGTGAGAAACCCTTAAAAAAGAGCGATTTGGGTAAGTAGGTAAATTAGGCAAAGGGAAAGTGTTAGGCACCCTTTGCCTCCCTTGTACTCAAGGGGACCCATTTAATCTTTAGGTTTAGGTTTTATAAAAAAAAAATTTGACAATTGTTCACTAATAGATTTAAAAAAAAGTTAGCTTTTGCCCAAAAGGTAAATCTCAGTTTTGATAAAGGGCAGGTATTGTTACCAATTCTAATCTATAGGTTCGATTATCATTAATAACAAATAAATATGTTTTATAGAATTAATTATTTAATTTTTATCGTTATCCCTCGTAATCGATAGATTCGACTATAAATAATAACGAATTTTTAGAGAAAATAGGCTAATCATCGCAACCAATAAGATGGTTGAAACCCTTTAGCCAAATAAACCTTATTTTATTTTAATTAATAAAATACTCAAAAGATTTTGATATGGTCATTGTGAGATCGAGACAACATTGACCATGGCTAAGCCAAAATATATGTATAGTATATAAAAATACGGCCTCCTCAATGCATCATTGGCCAAAAACCTTCAAAAATAAAAAAAACATTAAAATTCAACAGAAACCTCAGATGTTCATCATTGGCCAAAACAATTTTTTTTGAAAGGGACCTCATATTAAATCATTGGGCAAAACAAAGATTTAAAAAAAAAGCATCATTGGCCAAAAAGGTAAACCTAAGGAAACAGAAGGCCAAAAGCCATGTATAGTGAAAATAGGCCATTGTTAGATCTAGACAACAACGGCCAAAAACCCTGTTTTGGGGGAGGCCTCATAGGTAATCATCGGCCGAAAATGTTTGAGTTTGTGATTGAGTTTGAATGATTTGAAATCGTGTTTGAGTGGTTTGAAAATTAAGTTTGAAAGGAGAAAGGGTTTGTCAGCTCTTGTCAGTTGATCGAAAATGGCGGATTAGGGATGTTTAAGACAAACCCTCAAAGGGAGAAGAGGAAAACGTAGAAAACATAGTTTGTGGGAAAAAGCGTAGTTTTGAGTATGTGTGAATTTGTGAAAAAGTACGTCAAATTGGAAGAAGGTCCCCTTTCAGGGTTGCCAAGACTCCTTTTTATTGAGTTAGAGAATTAGGTTAAAATCCATGAGAGGAAACAACCCATATCCAAAAACCCAATTTGATATTTTATAAATTAGTAATAATAAAATAATTATTATTATTTAAATAAAATATAAATAATGCTTAATCCAAATAACAAAAATAGGTTAGAAATATTTAATTGATGATTGAATAAATTGTAAAAATTGACAAAAAACCCTAAGATAAAATAGATGGGCCAAACATTTCAAGATTCAGCCTAACGAATTTCAATCACGCCCTTTTTTCTTTGTATGCACCCCTTAGTCAATAATAATAACCATTTATATTTAAAATAGGTTGTGAGAATTAAAATAAAATATGCAGGCCAAATGTTTGGGCCCCAGTATCTACTAAACACACCTTTATTTTAATTCTAATCAATTTTATAAGAGAATGAGTTTAACAATAGAGATGTTAAACCCATGGCTCCTATTTTTTCTTGGTATATCCTTAAGGAATTAATTTTAACCAGACGTAAAGCAATAGGATAAATTTTGGGGTATGACAAAGTGCACCCGCAAAGCCCCATACGCAGCTTCGCCGGAGGTAAGGAGCTGTGATCCGCTGTCGCGCGCGGATCAAAACGAGTTGTTTTTCAAAACCGTAGTACAGCGACAATTTAACTCGAATATCGTCTCTCAAGGATTCTTAGTTATTACTAACTGAAATTGAATTGGGGGGGTTTTTTGGTGGTCGAAAAAGTGATTATCAAAAGCAATTATTGAAATTAGCTGTTTTTAAAAAGTGATTATAAAATAAGCCAATCTACCATTTCAGTTCCTACCAATCATCGATTATTATAACTTCACTATCCTAAGCGGA
Organism: Vicia villosa; assembly: GCF_029867415.1. NCBI lineage: Eukaryota > Viridiplantae > Streptophyta > Magnoliopsida > Fabales > Fabaceae > Vicia > Vicia villosa. The sequence continues at coordinate 93,978,403 of NC_081186.1, read as the reverse complement.
TTCTAATCCTATTTGGATGCAAACTCAATGACAAGCGCGGTGAGGTTTGCGAGACGTGCGATCCTAATGTCCGAATTAAGCAAACAGGATAAATTATCATGAATTAAGCAAACACGATCGATCAGACACGGTACGAATTAAGCAAACATAACGCGTCTATGTTAGGATCATACAATCAACCAAATTGAATAAATATATTTCATACAATTGAATTAAGCATACAAGAATATAAAATATCATTGAAAGGAATAGAAATTAAATTGTAAAGTTATAGTAATCTCATAGTATTAGAACCTGAACACGGTAGATCGACTCAGACGGATTAGTTCTCCATGAAATCGTACAGAACTCAGAGTATTTTTTTCGTGAATAGTGAAAGTGGTGAACAGTACCCAGTGAATAGTAACGCGTCTGCTACCCTAAGGGAAAATAGCACAACCCGTTTTACAATCCAACTGGGTCAAACATACGACCTAGGCCCAAAACCAATTGACCCGAAACTTAACTAAAACTAGTGCTACAACTTCAACGAAATTTATGGCCCTTCTACAGTCCGATTCTGACTTCGACTCAAACATAATAATTGAAGCTCTTTCTCTTAGCTTTCCGTCGATTACTAGAACGCCTCAATCGGACTCCTGGAACTCCAGATATGGTCATTTCCGTGCAGACTGCTAAAGCTGAAAATTAAATACGAAAATCAAATAACAATAAAAATAATTTAAAATATAAAAACATTATAAAATACAAAAATAAGACAAGCAAACCATGAAAATGTATAAGTACAACCGTAGAGGAATATGCATCAAAATGCACTGATCAAATTCCCCCACACTTGAACTTTTGCATTCCGAGCAAAATGAAAAACAAAACAAAGAAAGCACAAATACATCAACGGTTACTCATCCTCGGCAACAAATCTTCTTCGGGTAAGTTTGCATCAACAGGTACTAATCTTGCACACTAAGAACATCGTAAGAACACTAACCACAGATATGCAGACATAAGCCTCCTAAATACATAAACCAATTCAAATCATATTATTATACCATAGCCTAACTTACTCATCCTTTTTGCTCTTTTTCATTCAGGTGCAATCACATTAAGCCCGTTATCTCCACACACTTATAGCAGGACGACCGGTTAGTGACTCTGATCCTTTTTTGCACGGGGTTCCGGTACTGACGTAGCATAACCCTTTGCTTACTCAGATGTAGTTGTGGGGGATCGAACCGTAATCCTCCCTACCAAGTTCAGCACCAAAAACCGCTGAACCAACTAACAAAGAGTTTTGAAAACCTTTTTTTTTTAAGATTACACAACCGTTGGGTTAAGTGATCGGGTGAGGATCACCAAACTTAGAAGGTGTATTACCTTTTTCTTTTCTCTTTTTTTTTTCTTTTTCGGAACATTCACTTATATTCATCGGCTTCCCTGCATAAAGTGTGTGAGAGATGATGCCGACTGCTGAAATAAACTACTCAAGAGCTGTCATAGAATGAGAATTTAAGGCTGAAACATAATAAAAAAAATTCAAATCGATTTCCATATGCAGGAGACTTACGGTGTTAAAACGATACCGATCTTGTGAATTTTTCCACGTCTCCGCAAACTCGACTCAAATCAGTCTATAGCCTAAAACTTTCAAGAAGATGCATTTTTTTATTGGTTGAAATTAAAACAAAAACAAAAAAAAAATTGAAAGAAAACAAAACAAATAAATGAGTCTCTCCCCCACACTTAAGACATACATTGTCCTCAATGAAAGAACATTAATATAAAATAAGAGTGAGAGAAAGGAAAGAACACACCCGAGTAGTCAAGGAGGATAAGTGATCACATAAGCTGCCTTTCCCAAAGAGAGATCTTCTATATTCTCTTCTTCCAAAGTGGGGCTCTCATGGAGTAGCTTTCGGTAATGCTCATCGTCCTTAAAAAGTGGTTTAGCTCCTTCGCCTTTTATTCCAGGATCAAAGAATGTTCTTCTAAAAGTAAAAGTGTCAAATGGGCACGTGAAGGTGCTCTCATCTTTCACAACATCAAGGAACCAAAGGTTATGGGGCTGCCTCACTACTTTTGCTGCATCTTCAAGTGAGATCCTATGCACACACATGGACGAACTAATATCATAAATGTCATCCAAGGTCCATCCAATTCCTTTGTTATGCTTCTTCAAAATCTGCAAAAACTTACTTTCTTGATCAAAATAAAGTTTAGAAGAAATTATAACCGGAAGTTTTTCATTCATCTCTAAATAAGCATATTTAAGATTTTGAGGAATTGGTTTCAGCTCCCGGGAAGGTGGTTGTTCAATGGATGGTTTGATCCGGGCAGCCGGGGTGTCGAGAGCTTCATCTACATGAACAACTTCATTTGCAACCTCATCTGTAGTAAGAATATCAACTTGCAAGGCAACCTCAATTTCAGTACAAACAGAGCAAATTTTAGTGTCAGTACAAACATCACAAGAGTAAACATCATCAAAACCAGACAATGATGGAAAATCATCTGCAAACAAATCAGTACAAGTGTCATCAACATTTTCAGAAAGAAACTCTATTTGAAAAACAGAATGCTCTTCCAAGCGTTGTTGGTTTGATCCTTGAGCTTGCTGCATGGCATTCATCAAAGTGGCAAGCTGTCCAATCTGTGTTTGCAAAGTCTGGAGAGTAGAATCTACTTGCTGTTGATACTGAAGATTATTTGCAGCCATTTGTTTGACAATATCCTCTAGTGAAGGTTCGGAAGGTGCAGAGCACACAACCTGAAATTCCTTCAGATGCTTATGCGGATCTTCACCTGCAAAACCATTAAACCTAGGAAACAAATGTGTTAAACCATATTCCAATTCAAAAGGTGCATCATCCGCAGGATAGCCAATACATAAACCATTATAGTTCACATTAGGGACAGCCAACTGCGTTAGTGTTCTTTGTTCAGCCATGGGTTCAACAAACACCAAAATACCAATTATGTCCCATACATGCATAAACGAATAGAAAGAATAAAAACGATTAACTAAATTCAAAAAAATATAAAAACACGAAATTTAATCTAATTAAGACAAATAAGAATTTTAGGAATTTTTTTAGATTTTTTTGACTCTATGAAAACAGTAAAAAATTCAATAAAAATAGAAAAACGATGAATTTGGCAATTTTGCCTCGAACACAAGTTTACAATCGATTTTTCTACTTCCATTAGGCAAACTCTTTTTACAATCGAACACAAGTTTTTCAAAAACTGAATTTTTCGACTCTAAACGCGAATTGACCAAAACCGTGAGTAAACTACTGCCTAAACGCATGAACACTAAATCTAAGACTCTAAAATCAGTTAATAATAACAAGAATCCCCGGCAACAGCGCCAATTTGATCTGCTGTCACGCACGGATCAAAATGAGTTGTTTTTCAAAATCGTAGTACAGCGACAATTTAACTCGAATATCGTCTCTCAAGGATTCTTAGTTATTACTAACTGAAATTGAATTGGATGGGGTTGTTTGGTGGTCGAAAAAGTTATTATCAAAAGCAATTATTGAAATAAGCTGTTTTGAAGAAGTGATTATAAAATAAGCCAATCTACCGATTCAGTTCCTACCAATCATCGATTATTATAACTTCACTATCCTAAGCGAATTCTAATCCTATTTGGATGCAAACTCAATGACAAGCGCGGTGAGGTTTGCGAGACGTGCGATCCTAATGTCCGAATTAAGCAAATGGGATAAATTATCATGAATTAATCGAACACGATCGATCAGACACGGTACGAATTAAGCAAACATAACGCGTCTATGTTAGGATCATACAATCAACCAAATTGAATAAATATATTTCATACAATTGAATTAAGCATACAAGAATACAAAATATCATTGAAAGGAATAGAAATTAAATTGTAAAGTTATAGTGATCTCATAGTATTAGAACCTGAACACGGTAGATCGACTCAGACGGATTAGTTCTCCATGAAATCGTACAGAACTCAGAGTATTTTTTTCGTGAATAGTGAAAGTGGTGAACAGTACCCAGTGAATAGTAACACGGCTGCTACCCTAAGAGAAAATAGCGCAACCCGTTTTACAATCCAACTGGGTCAAACATACGACCCAGACCCAAAACCAATTGACCTGAAACTTAACTAAAACTAGTGCTACAACTTCAACGAATTTTCTGGCTCTTCTACAGTCCGATTCTGACTTCGACTCAAACATAAGAATTGTAGCTCTTTCTCTTAGCTTTCCGTCGATTACTAGAGCGCCTCAATCGGACTCCTGGAACTCCAGATATGATCGTTTCCGTGCAGACTGCTAAAGCTGAATATTAAACACGAAAATCAAATAACAATAAAAATAATTTAAAATATAAAAACATTATAAAATACAAAAATAAGACAAGCAAACCATGAAAATGTATAAGTACAACCGTAGAGAAATGTGCATCAAAATGCACTGATCAAGCTGCAATTCTGAAATCATTGATTCAAGTGTTATAAATTGTTGTGGTGTGCATATTTATGTTTATAAGTTTAATTGGAACGAGTCTAACGTGATACATGTGAGAATTACGCCCGGAATCGACTAACACCATAGTTAGGGTAAGGAAACTCATCTGCTTCGTATCCATAGTTACAGGGGGTTTTAGGGCAAACTAACGGCGCCATTGAACTCGTGGAGGTCGAATTATTGGATCTGGGTGGTTTTCTTCTTTGGCTTGAATCGATTCTTACAGGTTGGCGTTTTCGTTGATCGGGGAAGAAGGCCGGAACCACTGTTCCGGCGGCTGCAAGGGTGATGGTTCGGTTGGAGTCATACGTGGCAGGATCCTTAATTCCTATTCGCTAGTCAATTTCTCCCTCTCTCTCTAGGACACACGCAGCGCATGGTGATTGGACGGTCAATAAGTCAAACTCCTCATCCTCATTTGATTGGCTAGTCACGATAATGGTGGGGCCCACGCGCGTGCAACTTTGGAAAATCAAAGGTCTGGTGCATTATATTTGATTGAATGAATGGGACTAAGCATCAACTCTGAGATCCAGCGCATACGGCGACAAAGCATCTCTTGTAACTTCAGCCTCCTGGGTTTGATACCCAGAAGAGACATTTATTTTTTTAAACAAAACTTGGCTCTCAGATTCAATGGGCGTGATGCTACGCACTCCACTATCTGCCCTCTAATCAACACCGTCAAATCCCGTATAAGGCCAGATCTAACGCCCAAGGGCTCGAGGCCTACCATGGACATCCAGAAACGCACCGTACAGGATCCTGTCCAGGTTTCTTTTGTTATTTATTTATTTATATGATATTTATTTAATTGTTTAATTAGATATATATATATATATATATATATATATATATATATATATATATATATATATATATATATATATATATATATATATATATATATATATATATATATATATATATATATATATATATATATATATATATATATATATATATATATATATATATATATATGGGTATAATTTTATTGTTTGATTTATTTAAATGATAAAAATAAGATTAGGCTAATTATCAGAAATATTTCCCCTGATTATTCGATTTAATTATTTAATTATTTTAATCATAAGAAATCACAAAAAACCCTAGAAAGGTGTTAGGATTTTTATTTATTATTCGTTCCGACTAAATCTATTGGTCGCGATGATTAATAATCGATTAATTTAATTAATCAAATCCTATATATTAAAATAACATGTTTATTTTGCTAAATGGTTTTAATCAAATCTATTGGTTACGATGATTAGCATTTCCCCTGTATAAAAATTTGTTATTATTCGTAATCAAATCTATTGATTATGAGGGGTAACGATCAAATTAAATTATTTAAAATACATTCATTTGCTATTCGTGATAACCAAATCTATCGATTATAGTGGTTAGCAATCCTCCCTTTAATCCGTTAACCATGGTGATCAAAACTATTGATCATCGCAACTAACGGTAACATATTAAAATCAGGGTTGTACGCCCAAACATTCAAAACACACTAAACCACGAAACTACAGATTTTCATTTCTTCGACACTGCGATGTTCAAAACTACAATAAGGTGATTCAAAATACCTTCGAACTCCGCATTTCAAAAACTACGATAGGCCATTCAAAAAGCCTTCAAACCATATCAAATCAATTTCTAAGGCGTACAACCCTGAGCCCGAACTACGTAGACTCTGATCCTCCATAAGGAGGTACGTAGGCACTTGGCAACAAGGCGAGTCCCCTCCCCCATAAATCTCATTTTGTCCCGATTATGTTCCTTAATCATAAACCTTTAACTCTGATAATTTATTCCATTTACCCTATTAACTTTTTGTCACCTTTCTTTATATTAACCCTATAATGCAAACCATAGGAAAGGGTTGGAGGCGCCTAACACCTTCCCTCGACCTGAATATAGTATCTTACCCTGATCTCTTAACTGCGTGAGGTTTCCTATTCGCCTTGGTAGAATAGGTGGCGACTCTCATAATTTAATTTTTAGTGCAGGTTGCTACAACTGTTACAAGAATAGTTTTAGCCAAAATAAGCCAAAGGGGGAGATTGTTGATGCTCTGTCTATCATGTATTATTTTCTGATGTTTGGCTAAAACATATAATAACAGCAAATGGTCAAAATGTGAATCTTGCAAGTTTATAAAGAACAAAACAGGTACAAGCAAGGTGTTAGATGGAATGTCATGACATCAACTCATGACATCGCGCCTGCAGAACTGGAAGGAAGATTCAGTTTGTACTTAACAGATACAGAATATTCTGTGTGAATATTATGTAATCCTATGTGGCGCATATTTAAAGGTCAAAAGAATAATTGAAGAATCAGATCAGAAGATTGAAGATTCAGGAAGAATCAGATCAGAAGATTGGATTCAGCAGTTTCTAATTTAGGAAACTCGGGATTAAAAGACCTTATTTGTAGCAGAATATTTTCTGCATATTTGTAACAGCCAGAGTGCTACGATTTGTAAGCCCAAGTCCAATTGGGATCAGGTTATAAATAGGAAACTTTTGTAACCTAGTTTGATATAGAAAACCTGGTTTTAACGATGTAGTCATTAGGGTTTCAATAGGTAGACCACCCAAGTTGTGGGATGGCTGCCTTGTCCTTCTCGAAACCTGTAGGTTAGAGAAGTAATTGTCCTCACTCGAAACTTGTAGGTAAGAGTTGAGTATTGTAAGCTTGATTGAAGCTGTGAAGCAGATCATGTGTTCATTGTTAATTGTGTAAATAGCTGTTGCAGGGTTGGAACAGTTAGGTATCACTAGGGAGTGAGTATAGGTTTTCTTATCTTGGATGGAGTTCTGAGATAGAGATTGCATTGGGTAGTGACTAGGTAAACCAGAGGTTGTTTATCTGTAAACCAGAGGTTGTTTATATAAAATAGTACTACTGATAGTGGAATCTTCTTCCTGACTTGGTAGCCCCCAGAGTAGGTTAGTTAGAACCGAATTGAGTTAATAATTAACCATGTTATTTATCTTCTGCATTGTTTGTTCAGTTATGAATGTTATGACTTTCTCTATAACATCAGGTTCATAAGTGTTAGTTGTTCCTGTACAGAACCATATAAAAATTGTAATATGGTTATGTATGCTGAACATGTGTGATCCCAGGTCTCATTGAATCTTTCCTAAGAGTAATTAAATAATGAGGGATCCTTGTATTCTGCTTGCGCTACATTAATAACAGACCAGATGTCTTGACATCGGGATTGACATCCGAGTCTGTCATACCAGAATTTTTATCAACCCTTGATCAAATGACGAATGTGATTTCAAAATGTTGATGTTGACCAAAATTAGGAGTTTTGGCTGTAATTTGACCATAGTTGACTTCCAGGTCAAGCATATAGGAAGCTATGAAGTCCACTTGAGGTGTCAGAAACCTTATTTCCTTGAAAAGAAGCCAAACCCTAGTTGAGGATCTATTGGTTAGGAGAAGTGTGAGCATGTCCAATTCTCGTGTAGCCTTGAGCATCTGATGATCATATGAACCTGAGGAGATTGTTTGAACCAAAATAACTTTGAAATATGGTGGGCAAATTTCGGGGTATGACAATACCACACCCTTTTCATTAGCCACTTAGAATCAGCAAAAAACCAATAATTTTAGCGATAGGTCGACCTGTCCATCTGTGAAGGTCGGCCTATTGCAATTTTGCACTTGTTTTGGAAGCAAACGTGATACATGCGTCGACCTATGAAGTCGGCGTGCGCATTCCCGAGATTTCCTCAATTGTCTATGCGTCGACCTGTAGGGTCGGCGTGCGCATTCCCGAGATTTCCTCAATTATCCATGCGTCGACCTGAACAGAGCTATGCATCGACGCATTCTACCCCAACATAGAATTCAGCTTAAGTCTACCAATAGGTCGACCTATAGCATCAATGAGTCGACATGTTGACTGATTTTTGCCAAAAATACCTTTCCTTAAGGCATCCACTCGTTTCCTTTGTTTCCTCATTGATTTGGTCAAAGTCACAATGTTTTGACATCATGAAAATACACATTGCCCCCGCCCCTCACAATTTCAAATGAGTGACATAGCACATTTGGTAAGAGTGTAAGACTTGCAGGTATAAGGTCACGAGTTTGAATCCCACTTCTACTTTTAGTTGTTTCTAACTTTATTCCTTTCACTTTATTTTTACATTTATTCAAAAAATCATAAAACATCAAAAAGTTGTAATTTTTTAATTTTTCGTATTATTTAATTAAGCATTTTTAAAAAATATTTATTTTCCAGTTTTTGTCATTTTTATGCTTTTTTAGTCAAAAAAATATAATAGTAGTTTTTCATTCCTTTTTTAATCCAAGTCAATTATCATTTAAATATTTGATTTGAAATCCTCTGTTTTTAGAAAAATAAAGAAAATATATTTATGTTAATTTTGGGTTTTTATTGTCCTGATGTTATTTTAATTATTGTCCTTTTTAATTTAACCTAAAAAACTAATATAAATAGGAGGAGGCCATTCACTAACAAGGGAACGAACCCTTACTTTTCCTTCACCTACAAACACTCTCACATAGAAACAACAATTTTTCTAACCCTTTTCACCTGACTCCCTCACACAAACCCTTTTTCATATATATATATATATATATATATATATATATATATATATATATATATATATATATATATATATACACCAAACTTTTTTTACTTCTTTCACCCAAAATACTTTCTAACCCATACAAGTGTTGTACTGTAGTAATACACCATTTTTTTTTCTAGCAATTCTTTTTCATGTATAAACCCTTTTCTATAAACTAACCTTTTTCCTACAATTGCTATCACGCTTCCACCAAAAAATAACAACAAAACCAAAAAAAAAAGAGAATAGCATAGATATATTCAATCGCAAACACACTGTTCTCTTTTCTATAATTATACTTGAAACAGGTACAAAGAAGAAAAGGAAGAACCGAAAACGGTGTCGCAAAACGCATCGCTACGAAGACCGCATCACCGCCGATAGCAGCTTGACATCGACGTCCGAATACCTCCGCCATCACTCCGATCGCTCAGCAACAACTTGCCTTAAGCCACAAACGCGCGACCACCGCATCGGACGCCGACTCCCCTCCTGTTTTGGTAGCTTTTTCATTTCGGTTTGTATTTTAGTTCAAGTTTGCATTGAATAACATGTATATGTGTTGATTTGAGTGAAAGCTAGGTTGATTTTTATATGATAAAATATTGTTGGATTAAACTTTTATTTTGTCTTTGATGTATTAGATCTATAAATTGATAAAGAGTTTGTAAAACCTAACATGATATTTGGGTTTAGAATAAATGTTTATGTAGGGGTAAGGTTCATGAGTTTCTGAAAAAAAGTGATTCAAGGTGAAACAAAAAATGGAGTCTTTCTTCTTGGTAAGAAGAAGAACACAAAAAATATAAAATATTAAAAAAGTACAAAAAGATTGTTTTAACTTTATATTAATTGTTACATTTCTTTTAAATATTTCTTGACCTATGTTTATGTCATTCTTCTACATTATTTTATGTTTCATTTACTAACATTTTCTTGTATTGCGAGGTACAATCGAGCTATTGAATTATTCTAGAGGACATATGCAAATTCATACTTGACCTCCTATAATTTGTATTCTCGCATTTTTTTCAATTTTTGTATCTGTTTATGGGATGTAATAGTAATTAGGACATTTACTTTCTGCACCTCCTTATTATGTATCTCTCCCAAAGATATGTAATAGCTTAGGACTCTTTATTTTCTGCATTTACTTTCCGCACTCCTATATCTGTTTAGATGTATGCTTAGGATTGTATGGTAAGATATTTAAAATCAATCGCTAGCTAACCTTAACTCAAAGATAAATTAGATACTCGAATCTAACACACTTCTCACACACTCACCTTTAGGGTTTCCCCTCTTCTGTTGCCTTTCGAATAATAGTCAAGTCCCTCGAGCGTAGGGATACTTTAGCACATGTTGCCTCCGATTCAAATCATCATAGTCCCTCCGATAAAAGATCATGGTCCCTTCGAGTTCCCTACGATTAAAATGATCTTGTCCCTCGACGTTGCCTTCGATGAAATGAAGATAGTCCCTCGAGTGCTAAGGTATCCTTACTTGTTGCCTTTATGACTATTCACCTCTCATAGGACTTCCTACCTTCTTTATGGTATGGATAGCCCTATGGCGGTTCGATGACCCTTCGATGACCCACTTACATCCAATGAAAGGACTTCCCACTAACTAATGGTGTGGAGAGTCTCTTTCACTCAATAAAAGTTTTTAAGAATAATTAAGACCTTACAAACTTAGGGTAGGTAACTCCTAATCGCTTGCTCAACTCAGAAATTTCAAATTATTTCATACACCTCTTTTCAAAACAATTTCAAAGGCTACACTTTATTTACAAAGTTAAAGTCCTTTTTCAAAATGTTTTTTCCTAAACACACACGACACTTGTTCAAACAATTCAAACAAAAAGTGAGTTAAGCAATTAAGAGCCCATTGATAACCATGGATACAAAGGGTGCTTACATCTTCCCTTTTTATAACCTACCCCGAACTCAAAATCTTTAAAAGGTCTTTCATGTTCTTTTAGCCTTTCCTAATTGGATAAAATAAAAGTCGGTGGCGACTCTTGCTATCCTCACATTTTAAAAAGTCAGTTTTCCCACCGTATTACACCTCTTTTCATTCTAATTAGGTAATGACACAAAGTTCTCTCCTAATTATCATTATCTCAATGGGCTTAACCCATCCATTATTCTTTCTCACTCAACTAAGCCCATTTAGCTAATTCTAATAAAATTCTGCCAATTACTAATTGGCTAAATAACATATTGCCACACAATTAAATAATTATCACTCAAACAATAATTAAATAAAACACACAAACAATTATCAAATATCAAATAATTCTAATTAAATAAAATCTAATAAAAATAGGGTGTTACAACAATGCCATAACAACGACCTTTCCCATTGCCTTTCTCGCGATACTTTTCCGATGAATCACCATTTGCCAATCCTACATCATTTCCTCTGAGTTTTGCCGACATCTTATTATGTTGATTACTCCTACACAGAGTGCAAATAAATAAAGAAAGGTTACTATGATACTTGCAGTCTATTCATAAATGTTTTTATGTAAACTTACATGCTCATCTTGCTAAAAACCACATAAAAATTACCTTTTGGTTGCAGATGATTGGAAAGAAGATATGTAAACTGATGCATGATAACTTTCTTTTGGAGCACCATTAGTATTGACTTGAGAATGACCTTTGACCCTCCCTTTTGCACTACCTCCTACAGATTCTTCACCAAATATAACACCTGTTGCATTTCCTAGCGGTAAGGCTTTCTCCATCCCAGATACTGTTTTGACCTTTGATGCCTCTATTTCATCAATCGCCTCTATGCTCTCTGTCTTAATACTTGTTAACTCCTCCAACATCATTTTAAGATTTGCACTCCGCGTGTGTTTCACATTGTTTTTTATTTCATCCGAAGCACCATCAGGTCTGAAAAAACAAAATACGTCACATGAAAATGGCATCCTAATAGAACAAAATTTAACAGCATGGGGCGGTTGCATGCAACCAGGAAATTTACTTCAAAATGCATCCTAAAACATACTTCTTCAAAACAACCCACGATTCTAATACCAGAATACATAACTCGCGTTAAAGTGTCGACATATTACTTATTAGAGGATGACATAAATCGATGCACAAAATAAATTTAACCTAAATCTTTCTCGACACAAGGGACGTCGGCAAAAATGCTTAAAAACCAAGAAGATAGATAATAAAATACAAGTTACCGTGAAGATTGATCTTCCATGACCGGATCTTGAAGTTCTTCGCGCAGGGTCTCCTTTCCCATGGTTGAGTAAATAAACCGACGCCTTCTTTTTGCGATAACGGTGAAATATGAGTTGAAAGGATGGAGACAACTTTTTTGGTGGCACTTGAATAATTTACAACTTCCAATACCTAAGTTGATTACTTACCCCATACTTTCAGTTAACATAATACACCATTTAATTCAATTAAAGTTACAAATTTCTACCTTCTTTTATATAAGTATTTTATTAAAATATTATGTTATCTTTATCTACATTATTTATTTTATCATAAGTAAATTGTGAAACTACTTTTTACCTTTTTCAAATAACTTATATTAATATATGGTATTATTTATTTATTTTAAATCAACCTACTTATAATATTCAAATTAAAATGTAGTTTCAATTTTCGTCTGAATTTTTTTTTGTCATTTTATAAATTTGACATGTATTATTACTATTTTTGTTATTGATCTATAATTATGACTTTATTTTTAAATGAATACATTATTTTTGTAAAACATTTTTGTTTTAATTATATTTATTTATATTTCATTCTTAAAAACAAATGCCCAGACTATTACATTATATGTTATGGTAATTATTTTTTACCAAATTTACTTTTTTAAAAAAAAAAGACTTAATTGCAACTTTGGTCCCTCTATATTATCTTTTTTTGAGTTTTGATCCCCTCATTTTAAAAACCATGTTTTTGGTCCTTTTTTAAGTTTTGTTTTGAATTTTAGTCCCCCACCAAATTTAAGACCAATTTTTAATGACATGTCACTCGTTTTAATGATGTGTCAAATCTAAACTGAACAATTTTATTTTAATATTATAATAATTTATTTAAAAAGAATTTTTTCCTTAAATTTAATATTAATTATTAATTTATTAAAAATACATTTTTTTAATAAAAGAAAGGCATTCACTAATTAAAGGGTTGGGAGCAGCCAATTGAAAAAAAAAGGCTATATAGGATAGTAAATAAAAACAAAAGAAAAATAAAAAATGCAAGATCTTTTATTCTTCATGTTTCTTCTTCATTGATCCTTCTTCACTAAACACCATTTCAAAACCTTCACCCTCAAACTTTAATCATCATAAACAACACAAACACACACAAATAGAAAAACAAAAATGTGAAATTCTTTCCTCTTCATTACCATTCCTTTATTATCAAAACTCCACCTTTTTCTTCTTCATTACCATTAAGTAATTATCAAAACTGTAGATTCTTTATTATCAACACAATATCACCGATAACAGAACCAAAACAAAACTTTTCCCTCTCCATTATTCAAATCAACAACAACTTACACAACCATGAAGAGCATCAACAACAAACCCATAACCAAAAATTAAAACTAAACAAAAGAGAATGAGAAGAAGAGAGAAATCGACGAATTACACATACCCACCACCACCTCGCAGAACAAAAACTACCTACGGACCCGAAAAAAACGCCGATCCAACATAAATTCCGTCTTCCAAATTCAAATACGAAATTAGGAAAAAGAGAATAGAATAACAAGATGAGAAGAAGAAGAGAATAGAACAATAAGATTAGGTTATAGATCTGGAGATTATAAGAAGAAGAGAGAAAGGGTTAGGGTTCTTCATTTTGGAGGAAAAAAACACCTTTTTTTTTAGGAACAAGAAGAACATAATTTAGGAAAGAGTTTAGAATGAATATTACGTAAGAAATACTTTCAGATGAAAAACTAAATTATTTACTAAATTAATGAAATACTTAGAAAAACACATATATTTTGAAAGAATCCATATTTACTAAATTATTTTTAGTTTGTTATTATTATTATTATATTATAAATGAAATACTTTTAAATGAATGAATTAATATTAAAAATTTAATAATTAATGAGCTGGAAAATTTAATTATAATTTAAAATTGACACATCATCAGAACAAATGCCACATCATCAAAAATTATTTTAAAATTGATTAGGGGACTAAAATCCAAAATAAAACATAAAATGGGGATCAAAATCATGATTTTTAAAATGGGAGGATCAAAACTAAAAAAAAGACAAAATAGGAGGACTAAAGTTGCAATTAAGCAAAAAAAAAAATATATTTTTACTATTTCTAACATTCATACTACATATGCAAATATACGGACAAAAAGTTTAACTCCCTTTAAATAAGTATTTCGTTTTAATAAAACATAATTTTTTTAAACAAAATTTTCATGTCATAAATTTTGTAATATTTAATCGAATTAGTTATTTTCTTAAATTTAAACTTTTTTCAAATTATTTTTAATAAAAATGTTTTTTCCTTAATTACATTCTCTATAATTATATCATTCTCTATAATTATTTCGTTATGAAAAATAAATACACGCAATACACCAGTACCCATGCGAACGCACGTGTATCCACTAGTTTATTTGCATGATTAGAGGTTGATTATGAAATTTTATTGAAAAATGATTTTTGAATTTAGTCTTTTGATAAAAAAAAAACTTACCTACAATTTTTAGGTGTGATTTATACTATTTGTCTATTAAAATATGACAAGTGTACTATAACATTATTTAAGGAGTGAAAATATGAGAAAATTGCATATTTATATGAAAAAGAAATAAATAGGGATTTATCGTGGATATAATTTTAAAATAAATTTATTATATGACTAGTAAAATTGAAAATTTACTTAATTATAAATTGATTAACAAAGTATTAAATAATATTGATATTAGAAAATAAATAAAAAATTATATTGAACTTTTATTTTTATTAGAAGGTATTGTTACGTTAATTGAATGAGTATTTGATATTTTCAATCTCATTAAAAATAATTTGATTTCAAATATAAAAGGAAAGGGAAAGATTAAAAAGTTAATAAAAATATATTTATGGAAAAATATTTTACATTTAATATTTCACACGTGCTTTAAATTAGCACTGCCTATATTTTTTAGTGCGTATCAAACTTTGCTTAAATATATTTGGCTTTTATTCGAAAAAAATATTTATATAAAAATTCTAAATCTGCTAATAACTAGGATTGGGCTCAGGGGGGCTATTCTTGGGCTATTTCATGGTTAAATCAATTTGTGTACCCACATTTGGTATGTGCTGCTCTTTAAAAGATTTAGGTTAAACACATGTCATTCAAAAAAACAGAAAAGCTTCCGTCAGTTTGTGCCGTCGTCAAATTGCAAGCAACTGTAACTTAAAGGTTCACAATGAAGACTCGGAGAAGAAATCATAATAAAGATAGATTCACTGTATTACCTGACTGTCTTTTACTTCTAATATTGTCCCATTTGAATGCCAAACAAGTTGTTCAAACATGCGTTCTCTCTACAAGATGGAAAAATATCTGGAAGGATCTTCATGTTCTTTCGTTAGATTATAATTACTTTGAAACTGTCAAAAGTTTCACAAATTTTGTGTCTCAAATTTTGTCTCTACGCAGTGACAAAACTCCTCTACAAGCTCTCAATTTCAAGTCTCGTGCTATAGAGGAGCCTCACCTGTTTGAAAGGATTCTAAATTATGCATCTTCACCAAATCTCAAACTAGTACACATGTATATGGCTTGTCATATTGAACCATTATTACTTTGCAACTTTTCATCTCGCACTTTAACCTCTCTTCACCTTACTTCATACCGAAAATCTAGTAATATACCATTATTTTTTCCAAATTCTCTTGTACTTCCTGCATTAACCTACTTTGCTATACATAATTTTTCCTTTCGCGCGGGTGATGATGGCTATATCAGGCCCTTTTCTACATTTAAAAGTTTGAATACTTTGATCATTCTATCTTGTGAAACTTTTGATGATAACATCCTCTATATATCAAGTGTCTCGCTTGTTAATTTAACAATATGTCGGGGTCCTCACTACGTCCCTTGCAAATTTGAATTATCTACCCCAAATCTTTGCAGCTTTTACTTTGGGCTTCTGCCTTTTCAGAAGCTATGTGGGCCCAATAAAAATAGTAATTTCTCTTCTATTAAACATGTAGTTATTGATTTGCCTATTTGGGCTAGTGTACAAAATTATCCTTCAATTCTATTCAATTGGCTGGCTGACCTTGCTCTTATGGAATCATTGACCATCACTTCAACGACTCTTCAGGTATTTTAATATGTTTTCATTTTTTTATTGCATTACTTTTTTATTGACTTGCCTTCAATTGAGAGCTTAATTCATCTATATTATTTGTTGTTTAGTTTATCGACTTAATTCCCCGTTCATCCAAGATTCACTTCCCTAACTTGAAGTTACTAAAAATAGAAACATACCATCTCTCAATAATACAAGATGGAATGGGAGACCTTTTGCTACAAAACGCACCGTCAGCAAAGAAAGTCATTATAAAATTACCTTGTGTGCTAAGGTAAATGTGCATTAAACTTTTAAATACAAATGTTAGCTTTTGTTTTCCTACTTCTAACTTAGCACGTCATTTGGGTAGAGAAACAGAATTGATAGTGTCTAACTTGTTTGCATTTATTACTTGCATTGTTTGATAAGATGTTAAATGATAGAGTTAAGGAATAGCCTCTATGTTTTACTGATTTTTTTTTACTGAACCATCTGTTTTGAATAATGGTTCTGATTTGCAACATAAATTAATTGCATTAGATTTTCTAAGAGCTAAGCACGGATGCAATGATTACATCAATATTTAAGAACGGTCTTTCCATAGCAAATAACATTATTAAGATATATTTATTTTCCTGCAATTTATTGAATTATTGTTTCTATTTTGTTTATTAAGAGAATTTGCACATATCAAAATGAAGATGAGAGAGTTGTATTTCTTCGAACCAGTCAACTCAACCTACTACGTGTAGCCCTGACGCGCATTGCAACAGTGTTTGATGCGGTTGGAAGCAGTGAATTCATTCTCATTTTTTCCAAATATTTCATATCTTAGTCGTAGTGGTGGACAACTGGCCAGGTTAGGCGGTTTCGGGTCCAAAAACACCATCCAGCCTAACCCGCGGTTGGAGAAAACAGGCCCAATTTCGCCCAAAATTTATATCAGTTTTGATGGGTTGGTTTAAAATAGGTTGCAGGTGCATTCGGAGAGGCATTTTGGGTTATTGGGTTACTTCCCAATAATTTATTTAGTTTTTTTTTCTTAAATTTCTTTTACTAATTTTAAGTCAATATTTTATTGACGAGTATGATTATTTTAAGCCCAATTCAAAAGTGCATATCTCACACTCACATCCAATATTTTATTAGTCGGACACACCTCGGAAGCAGTGTCATTGTGATGTTTACTTTAAACTCTACTAATTTTTAACCTTATTATAGATATTGATCCGTGCGTGCGTCGCAAGAGTTTAAAGAATAAGTTTTAACCTATATTTTGGTATGAGTATGTAACACTTAAGATTTGCAATCTGAATAAGTTTGCACTTGGAAACAATGCAAGGTAATTCACCGCTACTGCGCTTGATGATGCTTTCCACCACAATTTTTTAAAAACTATAATTGCTCCTTTTACATATCAAGCAGTTGAACTGTGTTTTTAAATATGAAAATTTCTTTACCCACTTCCTATCCTTTTTGTCACCTCTGACGAATTTATGAAAATACTTCTTGTTTTGGAAGTTCATTTCCAAAAATGTACTTTTATTGAAAAAAAAAGTGTTTTCGGAAATGAATCTCCAAAAAGTTGAATATTTTAATGAAAAATATTGATTTCAGAAAATTGGTGAATTCGAAAGTTCATCTCCGAATTCACCCCCTTAGAGGAATTCGGAAATAAACTTCCGAAATAAGGTCTGGACAGAAGAAAAATAACAAACAAGAACGATTCGCTTTATTTAATCGGATGAAGATTACATCGATCACATTATATGAGATTAAAGTTACATATTGTTAAACACGGGTAGGTGAGGATGAGTCAACATTTTGATAACGTCGGCCCCCGATCTTTGAAGTTTTGCGTCCAATTCGACCGGACCCTTCGAAGAAAATCGGTCGAACGGTTTGAGACTTGATCAACGGTTTGAAACTTGATTTTGAGACGAAAAATGGATGGAGATTGATTGGGTTTTAGAGAGGGTTTGGAGAAGTTTTGGAGAAAAAATGATGAAATAGTGAAGAAGGGAAAATTGTATATGCAGGAATATTTTCGGAAATGAACTTCCGACATATTCACGGTTTTGAATTTTTTTTTACTTCGGAAATGCATATCCGAAAACACCACTTTTTGGTGTTTTCGGAGATTCATTTCCGAAAAGTATGAAAATTAAAAAAAAAAAATTAACTTCGGAGATGCATCTCCGAAGCAGGGGTAATTGGGGGATTTCGATAGGGGTGACCCCATAGGGAGGTGGGTAAAGAAAAATTCTTTAAATATATCAAACATAGGCTAAAATTTATGTAATTTAAATATATTTCTTATTAAATATATTTATTATTAGTGTAACTTTGTAATTTGGTATTTAAAACTTTTAATTTTAGTGTATATAATACTAAAAAGTATATTTATTTATTGTTTGAGTTATAACTTTAAAAAATAAAAATTTATAACGCCTATCAAATACAATCATTTACAATTTTAATTCGAATTAACTTGATTTTTATCTTTGTTAATTTATAGATTAGTTTAATTTTTATCTTTGTTAATTATTGATTTATAACGCTTATATCAAATACTTAAGTTATCTATTATTTAAATATTTAAATATTAAATGTCGTGAAAATTATTTTTCATATAGGATCCTTTTTTGGTCACAACAATTTTCATGTAGGATCCTTTTTTGGTCACAACAATTTTCATATAGGATCCTTCTTTCATAAATTTTCATTAATTAACTAATTTAGAAAATAAAAATTACTGATTTAAATTATTTTTCTAACTTAAAGTATTTTTCATATAGGATCCTTCTTTCATAAATTTTCATTCATAAACTAATTTAAAAATATATATTTATCAAATGTTATTCTTTAAATGCATATCAATAGGATAAAAGCATTTTAAAGTACTTTTCACCCATTATCATCATATTTATACTAAATTAATTTTGAAATATGCAAAATAAATAGTCATTTAAACTAAATACCAAAAATCTAAATATTTTAGAGTCAAATCATTACAAATAAAGCAATACAAGCCATTTAAATATTAATCTTATATATTTCATTTATGATTTATCCATTTACATTAATTACAAAAGTTAAAAATTATTAAAATGTGACTCCATTAAAAAATAATTTTTCTTAAATAATAAAATATAAAACACATATACGTTCATTTCTACTATTTTCTTCTTACGTTTCATTTTTATTATATAGTAGTTATTAATAATGTATTTAATTAAAATATAGTAGTTATTAATAACTAATATAAAACACATATACTTTCATTTCTACTATTTTCCTCTTATGTTTCATTTTTATTTTTTATTCTTTAAAATAAAACACATATACTTTAATTTCTACTATTTTTTATTCTTTTATTTTATGAATTTATAAAGAAAATATAATTTTATCAATTTTATTTATTTTAGATACCCTTTATAATTGAAATAGAATATAATGGATCTTAGAAAGAGAAACCAATCCAGTCCATTAAAATCAAATTTAATGGTCGTGATTCATTGTTCTCATTTCTCATAATAACCAAGTGTTCTCACTTGAGTCGTCCCCTATATATATATATATATATATGGGACATATCAAATGAGAACTTTGGCTATACTAAGAACTGAGAACTTTTAATAATAACCGTACGATTTAAAATCAATGCTCAGATTTTACTTAAATTTTAAGAGACAGTAATTAATAGATAGATTCTGATTTATATATATATATATATATATATATATATATATATATATATATATATATATATATATATATATATGGCGTAATATGAGAATGACATATATATATATATATACATATATATATATATATGTCATTCTCATATTACGCCATATATATATATATATATATATATATATATATATATATATATATATATGAGAATGTGAGAATGAATCAGAATCATTGAATTTTAAAATAAATGGTGGATATTA
The DNA here is from genome assembly GCF_029867415.1 of Vicia villosa. NCBI lineage: Eukaryota > Viridiplantae > Streptophyta > Magnoliopsida > Fabales > Fabaceae > Vicia > Vicia villosa. The sequence goes on along the minus strand of NC_081186.1, from coordinate 93,957,986 downwards.
TGTGTGAATCTTTTTTTTCTCTCTCCTACATTTTGAAATAAATGATGTAGGAGAGAGAAAAAAACGATTCACCCATAATCCCCACTATTTAATTTAAAATCCAATGGTTGAAATTCATTATCATATTCTCATACAAACGACACTGGCAGGAGCTTCTCCCCCACTAGTTCTCTTGTCGTCAGCCACATCTGCTCTACTCTTTCCAACTGGAGCATCATAAGGTGTGCTACGGTTCTGCTTCCCTCTCTTATCCTTGACAATTTTGTAATGTGCATTATGATCTTCTTCATAAATCCTGCAACTATCAACCAAATTAGGAAAGATACGAATCTTCTGATACCCAACAGCTTTCTTAATCTCAGAGCGCAATCTGTTCTCAAACTTGATGCACTTTGAAAACTCAGCACCTGCTCCATCATAATACGGGTAGAACTTAGCCAACTCAGTGAACTTTGCAGCATACTCCGTCACTGACATATTCCCCTGTTTCAGCTCAAGGAACTCACTTACCCAGAACATCTTTAGGATAATACTTCCTCAGAAACTCTCTGCGAAACACAACCCAAGTGATCTCTTCACCAACAACTTCCAATCTCTTGCGAGTTTCTAGCCATCAGTCATTAACTTCGAATGCCAGCATATGAGTTCCGTACCGAACCTTCTGCGCCTGAGTGCAGTCCATCACACGGAAGATTCTCTCAATATCCTTCAACCATTCCAACACGCCATCAGGGTCATGCTTGCCTTTGAAGACCGGCGGATTCTCCCTCTGAAAGGTTGCCAAACTGCGAGATCCAGCATTCTCATCAGCATTCGGCTGATTTGCCAAAGCCTGAGCCATAACCTCCAAAGCAGCAGCAATCGCAACATCGTTTCTACCAGCCATCTCAACTAAGCACTACAACATAAACAAAAATTAGCTAAAAGTAGTTAACAATGCTCGATTGTTAACTAACTACGACTCGATAACTGGTTGGATGGACCGACTAGGCTCTAATACCACTAATGTAACACCCAAATCTACCCAACGTTTATATTAAAATCAGAGTGCCAAAATTCCGACTTAACTTAAGGTATTACATTCAACTTTAAAACCAACAACGGAAACAACAAAATTTTTTTAAAACAGATACATAGCACTATAATAAAATAAAGAATTTTCAACAAGTATTTAGTCTCAATGATTCAACTTTAATTAAGTAACTGCAGCGGAAAATAAATCAACTTAAACTGCGAGAAATCATAGCAACTTTCAAGAACTTAAATCAACAACGAAATTCTCAAAATAACAGCTGAATTCAACTTTAAAATGAACAACAACATAAATCAAAACAAGCATTCGTTTACCCCCCGAGTGCTACGTATCAGAGCAACGACACCCAATAGCTACTAAATCTTTACTCCTCGTTACCTGCACGTTACCAATATAAGGGCAACGGCGAAAAACAAAGAAATGGTGAGATATCGAAAAGTATAAGCAAAAGTATGATAATTGATATATTAGACATAGAATCATACAATATTCACCACATTCAGAAATAACGACAATACAATAATCAACCAACTTACATAGCAACCACAACAATGTCAAAATGCGACTCAACATGAAACTCGACTATGCAAATGCATGTGGATCCATCGGAGTAAAACTCCTAACTTAATCATATGCCAGGTTATCGAGGCATTCCAACAGCTTCAACAGGGTGCCATCAAGGCCAACTTAATCGGATGCCAATTTAGGCCAACTTAAACAATGCAATGTTATGCAACAACAATGAACGACATTCAATCAACAATATCACAACACAATCAAAACAACAACAACTTAAACAGCAATTTAAACCGCAACTTAAACAACGTTCAACTTTGGCTATTTAAGCCTACAACCAAAACTTGTCCAAATTCGAGACAAAACCAACTTATTTTAACGGTACCTGCAATTCACGCAATTCGGTATAATATTCAACAACACGACCAATCGATGTTATCTAATTATATATATTTGAGCCACCCCGACGAATTTCATCCAATTCCGGTTAATTAATTCTTCGCTTAATCTACTAATTCGGCTGATTCAGTACTATTTCTATTCGCTGCTATCACTGCCAATTATTTACTAGCCTCTACTAAATTTATTATTCTGATATAAATAATTTCCCTGCATTCAAAATTATGCTGTCAACAAAATTCAACTTTGTTACTACATGTACCAGTATCTATTAGTAAATCTGCTATCAGCTATTTTCTGTTTCTGCTAAACTGTAATATATCATACTAATTTATCCATTTCTAATTAATTATATTAAGCCATTACTGTAATATATATATATAGACATACTTATTTTATATACCTAAGCGATTTTAAACTAATTATACTAAACTTACTTTATGTTTCATACGTTTTCAGGAAAAGAAAAGGAGTGGAGGTATGTGGGACACCCGTCCCTAAGCAAGGGACACCCGTCCCCATTTCATTTTTTTTCTTTTTTTTTTGTATTCCTTCTAGGGACGACCGTCCCTCATCATAGAGACCCCGTCCCACTTTAATTCTTCCCCAGTTCTGTCATTGGGTACGCCCAGAAACACTTTATACAACAAAGTTCATCAAATCACAAATATATATATATATAGGGCATATCATATGAGAATGACATATTTATATGAGAATGTGAGAATGAATCTGAACCATTGAATTTTAAAATAAATGGTGGAGATTATAGTTGAATCTTTTTTTTCTCTCTCCTACATCATTTATTTCAAAATGTAGGAGAGAGAAAAAAAAGATTCACTCATAATCTCCACCATTTATTTTAAAATCCAACGGTTCAGATTCATTCTCACATTCTCATATAAATATAGCATTCTCATATGATATGCCCTATATATATATATATATATATATATATATATATATAACACAGATTTGAAATCAATACCATGCAAACAACAACACCCACAAAACAACTTAGTTTTGAAATTTCAGATCAACCGGCACACCAACAAAACACTGAAAATCACAATTTCAACACATGAGCACAAAATTAGCAGTAAAATTATACGACCCTATATCCCACATAACAACCATCATACAATCAATTATATTAGTCGAACCCCACCCCTTACCTTTGGATTGAACGGAGTTCGAAAATTTGATCGGAATCGTGACTGCCAAATTGAATCCTAAGCTGCTAGCACCAAAACCCTTGATCCCAAAAATTCGTTTTCCTCTCTGCTACGTACTGTTGGTATTTGTTTCTCTCAAGTTTTCTTTTGTAACTACTACCACCACTCTAACAAACCTAATGAACTAAATGGGCTTCAAAACTCAAGTTTGAGTTTTACCAACTAATACCCCTCTATCGCCAATGCCACACGTAATCTCAACTCACTTATTTAAATAAAACTCCTAATTTTCTCGTTAACTCTTATTTTACGGTCAAACTTAATTTATTCAGAAAATTCCCAAAATAATAACTGACACTCTTATAATATTTCTAATACCAAAAATATTAAAAATCTCGATTGATTATCGATCCGCTATCCCTAACTAATACCAACTAAATCGTCCCAAAATGCACAAAATTCCATAAACACTCCAAACGTCTAAATTAAGCGAATAATCGAATTTACAGGCATTACAGCTTGTCATACCCCAAAATTTGCCCACGCTTGTCAAAAATTCAAAACTATTTAAAAAAATTGGGTTTTATAAAAATTTAGGGTTCATATACATTGATATCCTATTTTTATAAATATTCAGTTTAAAGTCTATTTTAAAATATAATAGTTTACTCTTAAATTGTTATATTTTAATAAATAGAAAAATGCTTGCCTATGCTTCATACATCTTTAATTGGCTTTTTATTTCAAATAAATAACATAGCTCAATTGGTTAGGAAGTAAGGCTTGCAAACAAAAGGTCATGAGTTCGAATCTCACTTGGTGCATTTTTTATATATTGGTTTGTTTTTAATCGTTTTTGTTTTTTCTAACTTTAGTCCCACATTGAAAAATTCAAAAGATGGCCTTATACCTTTTCCTATATAAACTCTCTTTCTCTCATGATTCAAGACAACTGGAGAATTATCTCTTCTTAAAGGTCTCCCATTTTCTTGAGTAGAGACTTTTTTAAAGAAATTTTCTCTTTTTGTATAAAAGTTTCTCTCCTTTGAGTTGAGACTTTTTTTTCTGGTATAAAAGTTTCTCTCCTTTGAGTTGAGATTTTTGTACAAATCTGAAGCTTCAAGAGTTCAGAAGAGAATTTATGAAGATTGGAGTTCATTGAGGAGGAGCATCAAGAGGCAGTGGACTTTCTCCACTAGGTAATTTCTCATCTTTAGTTTATTTTATGTTATTATTATTTATTTTAGTTTCTTTTAATTATTTATATTTTTATTACTTTATTCATTTTTTTTTAATAAAAAATCACATAAAAATTATTAAAAATACAAAAAAAACAAATTTAGTTATTTTTTAGGCTTCAACTGAATTTTGACGTAGTTTTAATTTAATTTAATTTAATTAGGACAATTTAGATATTAGGGTTGAATAATTAAATTAAATTTAGGGTTTAACTAAATAAAATTAATTTAGACTTTTAAGTTTGATTAGTTAAATTAGTTAGGTTTCGACCTTTAAACTTGATTTTTATTTTCCACCCTAAATGTCAATTACTCTCGATTCATCTTCTCACCTCATACTCCAATGTTTGACGCATGCTTGTTTTAATTGTAATTATTTAATTGTTTACTTATTTATTTAAATTCTAGAAATCGATGTATAGGTTGCAAGGACATTTTTGTAATAGCGTAGGATTTATCTTTCTGCTTTTTACTTTCCGCACTATAACTGCTATTATTATCTGTTTAGATGCATGACTAATAGGATTGTATGGTAAGATAAAATCAACCGGTAGATCACTAACTTCCAAGATTAAAATATCTGAACATAACACACTCTTTTTTACTGTTCACACACCCACCTTTAGGGTTTCCCCTCTTGGTTGCATTTCTCGATTTAAATGGTCAAGTCCCTCGAACGTAGGGATGTCTTAGCAAGGTTGCCTCCGATTAATGTCATCATAGTCCCTTCGAGTTGCCTACGATAAAATGATGACCGTCCCTTCAAATGCTAAGACGTCCTTACATGTTGCCTTCTATGACCATCCGATGACCCTTCGATGACCCGCACATCCAATGTATAGGATTACCTACCCTCAAATGGTATGGATAGTACTATCGCCCAAGGAAAGCCTTAATGAATAGGAAAGACCTTACAACTTAGGGTAGGAACTCTTTAGTGCTTGCTCACAATCAATTCAAACAAATCAAATGCTTTTCACACCATGTTTTCTAACATTGTCTTTTTAGACATTTTCAAAACAAATCGTTTTTCTAAACACACACGACACCTTTCAAACATTTCAAATAAATAAGTGAGCTAAGCAATTAAGAGCCCATGGATAACCATGGATGCAAAGGGTGCTTACACCTTCCCTTTGCATAACCTACCCCCCGAACTCAATCTCTTTTCAAAGAAGGTCTTTCCTGTTCTTTTATACCTTTCCTAATTGGATAAAATAAAAGTCGGTGGCGACTCTTGCTCACCGCAACATTGTTGCTTATTACAAATAAAAAGTCAGTTCACCGTATTACAGAACTGGCGACTCTGCTGGGGACTTTAAAAGAGGGGTTACCTTAGAGCTTAGTTCACTTTAATACTTTCTTGTTTATTTTGTTTGCTTTACTTTTAAGGGTATTGCTTGGGTATCTGCTTGTGTGAAAGATCCTACACCCGGATCTAGTGTACCTTAGGTATGTGGCAATAGACCAAGGAGACTGTACGACATGTATCGTTATGGTTGATCTGGTGGCCACCATTAGTGCGACGCTTTGGTTTGTCCTGATGGCCCTTGAAAATGATCGAGGAGACATTTGGCTATCGCGTGGTGTCATTAAGCACTAATTCGCCCTTAGAACCTTAGTGAACTTGACTTTGGCCTATAGGAAGTAGCGAGATGGCTGGCTTTGGATTCCTGACTGAAGCTGGTTGATACTCGATGCTACACTCATTGAGATTGGACTCTAGGGATGTTTTTGGCTGGCCGTTCGAGTGCCATGTTGAGATAATGCCCGCGAGAAAGATCAGGGATATGAGCACCATAGAACTCGGTTACTTTTTTAGAACAGGTTGAACCAACTAAACTTCAGTAGGGAGGGTACTTACCTATGAACTTCATGCTATCCCTTAAACCTAAGGACTTTGTGTGACTTATTTGTATTCATTATCTAACCGTTTGGTTTCCTTGCAGGATTTGTTTATACCCTAACAACTTGATCTCCTTGCAGGATTTGTCTATACCCTAACAATTTGATTTTCTTGCAGGACTTGTGTATATCTTTTATTTAACAATTCTGACCTCTTTCAGGTTTTGTTTATATCTAACAACTTGAAATTTCTTGCAAGACTTACATATGGTCATTACCTCATACTTCTAGTGCTATTTGTGTGATTTGCATTTTCATTTATAGCATACACATGACATCACCTCATCACATGGCATATTCAACTAACCTTTTTCAAGGATCTTAGGAATTTAGGACGTACAATTTCAGGTGCTATTATCAAGAACTAAATTCCTATCAAGGGGCAAGAGGATTTATTTTCCTCTGGCCATGCATCCTCAAACTCAAAGGTACAGTTCCTATCAAGGGGCAAGAGGATTCACTTTCCTTTAGCCATATACGTTCAAATTCAGAAGTACAGGTATCCCGAATCAGAGGCTATGACCCACTGGATATGGTGAGCTTGATTCTTAAAGAAGGACGTCCAAAGATGGAAGTCGAAGTTCTTCAACAAAGTTGCAACTACATTTCAATGTTGCAAACTAGATTCCATATAGATCCTTGAAAATATTGCATCTTCATACATACATATCATTGCATAACAGGTTTCTAGACAACGGGTTTCTCATCCCTAAAGCTGAATACTTACAACTTCTAGCTTCGTTGGAAGCTTCTCCTCGTTGGAATCTTCTCCCTAGAAGTAATATGCAGTTTCAGATGCGAACGCTTGGTTTGTTTTCCACTCTGGGGCACTTGGTCAGATGATCGATGATTGTCAGCCATTCCGAGACAAGCTTCAAAACTTGATTGATGCAAAGGCTATTACATTCACACCTGCATGCCAGAATTGAAGTTCACCTTTGACTCAATGGATCTTCTGAAGCAATAAGTCCATACGGAGAAAATCTCCTCAACATTGGCAGTCTCTATATCGTCATGCATTTTCATGCATAATCTTTTTTGTGTTGATTCAATACTATTTATATGCATTACTTGTTTGTTTTTGAACTATAATAATAATGCATTGGATATGTTTGTCGTGAAAAATTTCATTTGCTCTCGCTCTTATATGTTTTTATTTGCTTGTGATACCAAACTCTCGGTGATAAAGCATGATAACTTCGAAGGGAGAATGACGAACATATAATACCCATAACCTCAAATGGTATGCTTTCGAGTAAAACCCTGTTGATGATATACAGGCATTGTTTCAAATCCCCAAACACTGGAGATATAAGGAAGTTAATCCCTTGTCAACCCCTTTGAGCCTTGTAGTAGGAGTTTTCTTTTCTATATGAAAAACCCTCATATTTAACCCAGGGGCAGGGTAGTGTTCAGTTAATCTGATCGAGCGTTCAAAATTCATCAGGAGTGCACATCTAAGGATACAACAATGGTTATCCTTCAAAAGGTTGAGGATAGTAAAAAAGGAAATGGTTATCCCTTGCAATAGAAGGTCAAAATATGACGATACAACAATGTTATCCCTCGTCGACCAAGAAATGAGGTAGTCACAATCTTTCCAACGAATTGAAGACGTCCCAGGATCATACGACTTGTTCAAAAAAAAAAGAATGAAAAAAAGAAAAAGAAAAAAAAAGCCCGCTAAGTCAACAACTTGAAGACAAGTGACTTAGGCAAGAATTAGGGCATCCCGCTGGACATCAAAATCATAATTCAAAAGAATTTGTCCAGGCAAAAGTTAGGGAAACAAAAAAGAGATCCTCAACAAAAGAACAAAGTCGCGTGACTATAAATTCAAGATCATGTGATCAGACACCAAGAATAAAAGGTAAGTGACTGCCATGTCCAAACACTTCAACGATTCCTCAATCGTCTCAAATTCCTCTTGAAGGATAAATGCCCGCATCAAGTTAACTGAACTTAGGTTGGAGAATATCACGAAGGGGTGGGCACCAATAAATTTTGAGCCTGAAAAATCTTTTTTTCTAAAAACCGTGAACCTGGCCACGTTACAACCCTCAAAAGTCCTAATTGAAGCAGAGTTAATTCGAAAGCATATTGTAACGAGAATACGGTAAACTGACTCCCAGGAGTTTTGCTAAACGCTTGAGTTGGTATCACACCACCTTTCACAAAAAAATCGATGTTTCGACATCCTTTTAAAAAAAAACTTCTTTTTTAAACTTCAAGACAAACATGAACTTTGCATTAGAATTATATTTCTCATAATAAACATTCTTGCATATGATCAAGTACATGACATCGGGAAAGCTTCCATCATGAACTGCAGATGAAAAGTTTAATCCTCTCGAGGGGCAAGTTGTCTTCAGAACTCCATTGAGTTCAAGCAACAATATCTCAAATTTTAATCACCCTCAGAAAAAGAAAAAAAACAGTCGAAATACTCCGTTGAGTAAGCGCTCAAATAACTGGGGCAATCAGGTCAAGATTCGAAGAATCTCTCAAAAGCGTTGAGCAATCAGGGGCCTTCACCCAAGCACATTTGAAATTACCTCCAACCATGATCAATCAGGGGCATGATTCCTAAGTTCATGATACAGGGACATGTTGCTTATGATAGCACGAATCTCAGAAAGTCCTCCCGACAGATAAAGTTGCAGAGATGTCTCGTACGCCTGACTCAGTCAGTCGAAAGCTTGTATATACAAGGGGCATGACATGTTATTATCTCATTCATATGGGGCAATCAAGTCAAGATTCAGATAATCTCTCAAAGGCACTAAACAGTCATAGAGGCAGGCCTATCACTTGGGGCATGTTGCATTAGTCACAAATCTCAACAAAAGCTATTTAGCTACTAGCAGCAGGATCAGTATCTCATTCGAAGTTCTAATTCCAGTAATCTCAAGAATCAAGTATACTAGGTTACCTACTCCAGAGGCAGATAGACTTCCTCATGCAAAGGGCCACATATGGTTAAGAAAATGTTTTCCAACAGCAAGAAGACATGGGTCGAGGAAAATTTGAAATCTCAGGGAATCTTCCCCACAGAGTAGTTTTCACAAAATATCTCCACAGAGTAATCCTCGAGAAGTTAGCTTCAAATAATCTCTTCTCAACAGAGACTTGGTTCCCCAATGAAGTTTACATCTCCGACATTGTCGGTTCTCCGACATAATATTCTTCTCCAACAGGGTTTATTCAAACTCGCTATCCCCATTAGAAGAAGACGCTCAAAAGACTATTCTTCTCTCTTGTCCCCGGTCAGGATACATCAGGATCAAATCACTCAAGCTACTTTCATCCCCAAGCGGTAATAAAAATCCCCAGCTGGATATCCTCAAACGGAAGACAGGAATTCTCGACACAATCACCTTGTCATTATCTCTAGTAGCACACAGAGATTTATTTTCTCCACCAGCAATTGATACACAGAGTTACCAATATACTTCGACTATATAGTCCATCCATGCATCATTCACATTACATACATAACATACATCATTCTCGTTTATTTCGAGAACCTAACCAATACATGCATCATGACATTGCATAAAACTTATTTTGCCTTTTCAGGTCATTCCACAATCAAAAGAACATTATCATCCAGATACAGTGCAAAGACAATTGTATCAACAATTCAATCTTAACGCTCATTCAAGACATAAATACGATTCTGATGCTTCATTCCAGGTCTTTCTCCAAATATAATTCAAAGAATTTCTCATCCTTTATAGGAACCTTTCTAGGTAGTCTTTTCTAAGACGTTTATCAACCTTTCTAAGTAGTCTTTTCTAAGACGTTTATCAACCTTTCTAGGTAGTATTGTCCAAGAAGTTTATCTTCCTTTCTAGGAGCCTTTCTAGGTAGTCTTGTTTCAAGACATTTCATATCCTTTCTAGGGGCCTTTCTAGGCAGTCTTTTCTAAGACCTTTCTTATCCTTTCTAGGAACCTTTCTAGGTAGTCTTTTCTAAGACGTTTCATATCCTTTCTAGGAGCCTTTCTAGGTAGTCTTTTCTAAGACGTTTCTTATCCTTTCTAGGAACCTTTATAGGTAGTCTTCTCTAAGACGTTTCTTATCCTTTCTAGGAGCCTTTCTAGGTAGTCTTTTCTAAGACATTTCAAATCCTTTCTAGGAACCTTTCTAGGTAGTCTTTTCTAAGACGTTTCTTATCCTTTCTAGGAACCTTTATAGGTAGTCTTCCCTAAGACGTTTCTTATCCTTTCTAGGAGCCTTTCTAGGTAGTCTTTTCTAAGAAGTTTCATATCCTTTCTAGGAGCCTTTCTAGGTAGTCTTTTCTAAGATGTTTCATATCCTTTCTAGGAGCCTTTCTAGGCAGTCTTGTTTAAGACATATCATATCCTTTCTAGGAGCCTTTCTAGGTAGTCTTCTATAAGACATATCTCAACCTCTTTAGGTAATCTTCTTTAAAATATCTATCCAATCTTTTCTAAGACATCTCTTGCCCTCTCAAGGAGCTTCTCAGTTAGTCTTTTCTAAAGACAGTTCTTCCCGAGCTTTGTTTAAAGCCTAATCTCCTTTACATCAGTCAATGATCTACCCTATTCAGGAACCTCTCCAGGTAGTCTTCCGTAAGACATTACTTCATCTCTCTTTAAGATACAATCGACACAAAGATGTATTCTGACACTCACCCATACACTGGATCCAGTCTGACGTACGACTCATCCTAAGTATCTACCCAAGATGGCATCTTTAAGCCCACATCTGACAGCATTTGTCAATCCAACTAATGGCGTCTCTAAGCCCATTCAAACCATCAATAGCACCAGTCCCTGCATCAGCAATGGCAAATTTCTGGGTATTCTAGTGTTCAATCCTCTTCCACCTTCAGATTACGATAGGCAGGCAAGCCAATCTACATCCTCAGGTTTAAGAAGATTGAACAGGGGCAGCTGTCATACCCCAAAATTTGCCCACGCTTGTCAAAAATTCAAAACTATTTAAAAAAATTGGGTTTTATAAAAATTTAGGGTTCATATACATTGATATCCTATTTTTATAAATATTCAGTTTAAAGTCTATTTTAAAATATAATAGTTTACTCTTAAATTGTTATATTTTAATAAATAGAAAAATGCTTGCCTATGCTTCATACATCTTTAATTGGCTTTTTATTTCAAATAAATAACATAGCTCAATTGGTTAGGAAGTAAGGCTTGCAAACAAAAGGTCATGAGTTCGAATCTCACTTGGTGCATTTTTTATATATTGGTTTGTTTTTAATCGTTTTTGTTTTTTCTAACTTTAGTCCCACATTGAAAAATTCAAAAGATGGCCTTATACCTTTTCCTATATAAACTCTCTTTCTCTCATGATTCAAGACAACTGGAGAATTATCTCTTCTTAAAGGTCTCCCATTTTCTTGAGTAGAGACTTTTTTAAAGAAATTTTCTCTTTTTGTATAAAAGTTTCTCTCCTTTGAGTTGAGACTTTTTTTTCTGGTATAAAAGTTTCTCTCCTTTGAGTTGAGATTTTTGTACAAATCTGAAGCTTCAAGAGTTCAGAAGAGAATTTATGAAGATTGGAGTTCATTGAGGAGGAGCATCAAGAGGCAGTGGACTTTCTCCACTAGGTAATTTCTCATCTTTAGTTTATTTTATGTTATTATTATTTATTTTAGTTTCTTTTAATTATTTATATTTTTATTACTTTATTCATTTTTTTTTAATAAAAAATCACATAAAAATTATTAAAAATACAAAAAAAACAAATTTAGTTATTTTTTAGGCTTCAACTGAATTTTGACGTAGTTTTAATTTAATTTAATTTAATTAGGACAATTTAGATATTAGGGTTGAATAATTAAATTAAATTTAGGGTTTAACTAAATAAAATTAATTTAGACTTTTAAGTTTGATTAGTTAAATTAGTTAGGTTTCGACCTTTAAACTTGATTTTTATTTTCCACCCTAAATGTCAATTACTCTCGATTCATCTTCTCACCTCATACTCCAATGTTTGACGCATGCTTGTTTTAATTGTAATTATTTAATTGTTTACTTATTTATTTAAATTCTAGAAATCGATGTATAGGTTGCAAGGACATTTTTGTAATAGCGTAGGATTTATCTTTCTGCTTTTTACTTTCCGCACTATAACTGCTATTATTATCTGTTTAGATGCATGACTAATAGGATTGTATGGTAAGATAAAATCAACCGGTAGATCACTAACTTCCAAGATTAAAATATCTGAACATAACACACTCTTTTTTACTGTTCACACACCCACCTTTAGGGTTTCCCCTCTTGGTTGCATTTCTCGATTTAAATGGTCAAGTCCCTCGAACGTAGGGATGTCTTAGCAAGGTTGCCTCCGATTAATGTCATCATAGTCCCTTCGAGTTGCCTACGATAAAATGATGACCGTCCCTTCAAATGCTAAGACGTCCTTACATGTTGCCTTCTATGACCATCCGATGACCCTTCGATGACCCGCACATCCAATGTATAGGATTACCTACCCTCAAATGGTATGGATAGTACTATCGCCCAAGGAAAGCCTTAATGAATAGGAAAGACCTTACAACTTAGGGTAGGAACTCTTTAGTGCTTGCTCACAATCAATTCAAACAAATCAAATGCTTTTCACACCATGTTTTCTAACATTGTCTTTTTAGACATTTTCAAAACAAATCGTTTTTCTAAACACACACGACACCTTTCAAACATTTCAAATAAATAAGTGAGCTAAGCAATTAAGAGCCCATGGATAACCATGGATGCAAAGGGTGCTTACACCTTCCCTTTGCATAACCTACCCCCCGAACTCAATCTCTTTTCAAAGAAGGTCTTTCCTGTTCTTTTATACCTTTCCTAATTGGATAAAATAAAAGTCGGTGGCGACTCTTGCTCACCGCAACATTGTTGCTTATTACAAATAAAAAGTCAGTTCACCGTATTACACAGCTGTCACTCTCTTAGCAGGTTTTTGACCATCATTTTTTAAGGCATTAATGATATTCCCACATATAAACCAATCTGGGTAAGGAGGAAAGAATGAAAGAGCAAAGTCTGCACTGGGTAATCTTGGAAATTTGGGTGGTTCGAATTCAAAAGCTAAATCATATCTGAATTCAGGTTTTATGCGTTTAAGAGTTTTGCTTTTGGAAATTTATTTTTCGAACTTCTCTTTTAAAACATAAGCTGCTGCATGGACCGTTCGAAAAAGATATGTGGGATCGTATACAGTTTCAAAGTATCTCTGGAATGCTTAGATTTCTCGGGAATGTGTGACCTTACCCTTAGGATATGGATCCTGCAAAAATGCAAAAGCATTTGTTAGTTGAGTTCGAATTTAATCAGTAGCATGTTCTGGGAATAATAATTTGTCCACCATTGGACAAATCCCTGAGTAACGTAAATTGAAGGGTGATATGCTATTAATTGGAATTCAGCGAAATCCGCATGATAGCCTTGTTGTATTATAATGTCTGGAGCAGTCCAAACAGTTCCTCCAACGCATAGTTCACGCTTTCGTGTGAAGAGAGATACTGGAATCAATTGACACAACCCAAATTGTCGAGAGACAAAGTTAGGTTGGTAAGCTAGCAGGCACACATAGTTCTTCACTGGTAAGATTCTTGAAACTAGTAATCTTGGAAGCAAGAATGCACGCCATATAGCTTCAATGTCTGGGTCAACGTTTTTAACAGCATTTTCAAGAGAAGTAGTGAACCAGGAAGGACCATGAGTTTCTTTGGCGAATGGCGCCATTGAAGCGGTGAAGTTGTGACGTTTCGAGAACATCAAGGTGTACTTGGTAAGAGAAGCTTGTAGGTTCTCACTTTCATCAGCTGGCGTCAGTTGAAGAAGTCTGGTACCTTCGATACTTCGACCCTTTATCTCTGGATCATCTTCAGTAACATGCCCGCGAGTTGGAAATGAAGGTTCGAAAGCGGCATTGAGCCACAGTTGAAGAAGCCAATAAGGTCCAGATAGGAGCAAGTTGGTACCAGGTGTGTAGTTTTTTATTGCTGCAACGACAGATGCTAAGCTTTCATATAAACTGACTAACAAGAGTTCGCTTAGGCAAACCTTACGACTAGCATGTAATTGGTTAACAAGGGTCAGAAATATATTAGCAACTTATAGGGATTTGCAACAAAAGACAAACTTCGACAACCACAAACCTAAAAATGCTATGTGTTCGATGTCAGAAACATTTTCCTCTGAAGTGTGGTATAAGCTGATGTAAGTGCTGAATGAAGCATTTTTGACATTAAAGTCAATAAGGCTGTCACCATCTTGGTGTGGGCTAAAGCTTTATCTTGTCGGAAGAAGTCCAGTTATAGCAGCCACATCGAAGAGTTTGGGAGTTATCATTCCACAAGGAAGGTGAAAAATGTTATATGTACTATCCCAAAAGTACAGGCTAGACAATAGCAAAGGTTGGCAATAGCTAAACTCTAGTTTAGACATTTGGATTAGGTCATAGATACCTATTTTTTTTCAGAAAGGAGCCTTCTCTTTTTCAACTTTGGCTAACCAAGCTAAATATGATTTGTCTAAAGTTGGACATGATCGGAAAGGTCTAAAGCTACTAGTTATATAGTCTAACTTAAAAGCCTCTCTCTCCGTACCAGAAGCTGAAGAAGTGTTTTCAGAAGATTTTCCCTCAGTGGTTTTTACAGCATCTTGGTTTGAGTTTTTATCTCGAGGAAGTTTGGTTTTATTAGCTATAGGTTTGGTGTTAGGGTGACACGGGAAACATTTCGCACACTTCTCTAAGTGTCCTTCATGTAATAATGGTCCTAAAAAACCCTAACACATTTCCAGAAAATAAGGAAGGAATCATTACTTGAGAAGCATAAATAACTTTTTGCTCTCTTGTAAGTTTGGGAACGGTAATGAACTCTTGATTGGTAGCATTGAAGATTTTACTCGTAGGAGTATCCTGGGAAGCGGAACTTTTTGAAGTTCCAATTTGCTTGATCTTCTTGGATTTCTTTTGTTGATTTTCCGAAGACATTGTTGAATCTTTGAAGATTGAAAAAGGGTTTTCTTTGAGGAAGTTTTTAGAGATATGGAGAATTTGAAAGAAGGTTGAAGATGAAGTATCACGTAAAAGAGAGAAGAAAGTGAAGTGGGTTTTTATAGGGTTTAACTCCTATGAGGCGTTAGGGCCCACCTGGCAGAAATAGTGGGCCACACGTTGGCAGTTTTGCAAAAGGGATATAAAAACTGTTCATTGTTTCTCGGGAGTAGGAAGTAATGATGACAATAATCGAACGCACGTCTCGAATAGACGTTTTGGAAAAGTCAAATCGTAATTGACTGACAATTATTAGCTCCTTTTCATTTACGAAAAGTTATTTTCTAGTCGAAATTTGGTACACAAGAGCATTAAATACTTGAAAGGTATAATTTGTGGAAGAGATGGCTTCTATAAGGCCATTATGAGTCTTTTTCCTAAAAATGTAGATTTATAGTCGAAGGAAGTGGCTAAGAGGAATTTGTAATTTTTACTAAGTCCCCTTCGACGGAAGCGTCAGCAGAATCGAAGTCATCGAGCGGGAAATATTCGAGTTTCAAAATGTGGAAGTTCTGCATGATAGACGCGTGGAAGCATCTAATACGAGACTTATTCGAAATGTTAGACATGGCAGCAATCTGCAATAGAGGCCGTTAGGCTCAAACTATTATAAATAGTAGTGTTTATGTTGTAGTTCGGGGTGTTCGAAATATACAATTATTCACAAATCATACTCGAAGTACCGGCGCGAGAGAAAAGGGTGCTTGCTGAAATAATGTATGTACGAAGAACACCACATTTATCTTTTGTATCATTTACTCAATGCAATTTACTTTTATGTTAAAAATCCTTTTATAAGTCTATTTCGTTTAAAGTCTTTTATTTACTTTATGCAATTTAAATTTACTTGTCTTTTACATGTCTTTTACATGCAGTTTCTTTACATTATTGTTGTTTATCATTTTGAAGTATTTATCTTTAAACTGTCTTTTATGTCCAGTTTCTTTATGTTTTAAAGCATTTACTTTTAACTTGCCTTTAAAGTTATCATAATTCGCCAAGAATCATTGTTGGGTCGAAAGATCCTGATAACGTTTATAACTAAGAGATACTCTTAATTATGAACCAAATCAACAATATAAGTACTCAAAATACACATGTCTTAGGATCAATCTAGTGGATCTTGTAAGTTACCAAAATTCATACTTTTGGAGGACTAGCGGTTGTCTATCGAAAATCACCGGTAAATAGAGTGTTAGTATGCTAAATTATACCAGAAACTTTGTGAAGAGCAGGGGAACTGATCACATGATAGAAGAGAGGCTGGATCGTGCTCTTGCTAATTTTGACTGGATGACGATATTCCCGAATGCTAACTTATAAAACTTATGGTGTTTAGTGGTTGGAATTGTGAAGATCAGATTGAAATGGAGAAGAGACTTTCATCTTGTGTTGATCGGTTAGAGAAATGGAGCATAGATATTCTGTTGGAAATTATGAGCATTAATTTCATCAAGTTATGTTCCAAAATGACAAATGTGAGAATGGTAATAAATGCTTCATAAATAGTCCCACATAGAAAGTGGAGCAAACTTTAAAAGCATTTATAAAGTACTTGGAACAATGTACATTCCAAAAAGAGCCAAAGAGGATAAAGTGCCACATAGTTATATGTGGTGGTCCCAAGCCTTATGCCACTTGTCTCTACCAAAAACACCCTCGCCGGTGTCGCCACCGGCGACACCGGCTCCGGCTCTGGGACCGGGTCCGAGGGCGTGGGCGTAGAGGCGCTAGTGGCGGCTTGTAGACGGCACTTGAGCACTTAGGCACGTCGCATCGGAGCGATCGGGCTATTCGCAGCGTTAATGAGGCGGCACCGGTGGCGCTACGGCCGCCTCCGGCGGGAAGCCCGGCCTTCGGTCGGCATACTGCGAATATGTTTTAATTATTGCCTAAAGTTTGATTTTTGAATTTGAATTCGAAATACATAACATTTCATGAAGTGGTGCATTGTATTTTTATGAACCATTGCAAATATATATTTTAAATAATATTGTTTCATGAAGAGTTGCAACTTATGAAACAGACATTTGCATGGGCTATAAATACATGTTTGTTATTTCGGAATCAATACACAAAAAATCATTATCCTCTGATATATTTTCCAGACAGCTTCCTTGCATTCGAGTTTCTTCACCGGTCTTGTGCAGACTCGAGTAAGGCTGAATTATCCTGGGTATTCAGGCCGTTTCAACTCTAAGACAATCGAGAGTGTGCTTGAAATACTTTTAAGGAAAGTGATTCCGTTCGCGATTCAGCCTGGATCCATTCGATCTCTCCGATATTTCTAACAATCTTAAAAGTATTTGTTCTTCAATGGCTTCCGACGTTGCAGTTTCAAGCATTAAAGTTATGAACCAGGATCTTGTCAAATTGGATCGCTTTGATGGAACAAATTACACCAGATGGCAAGACAAGATGACATTCCTTCTGACTGCCCTGAAGATTCAATATGTCTTAGATCCTGACTTACCGCCAATTCCAGAACCAACAGATGATGATTCTGACGAAGTCAAAAAGGAACGCAAGAAACGTAAGGAGGACGAATTATTGTGTCGTGGACATATCCTAAATACATTATCTGATCGTCTCTACGACCTCTATACGGAAAATCCCTCCGCGGTTGAGATATGGAAATCCCTCGAGTTTAAGTTCAAGGCCGAAGAAGAAGGTACGAAAAAGATTTTAATTTCTAAATACTTTGATTTTAAATTTATAGACGGCAAACCAATTCTTCCCCAAGTGCACGAATTGCAAGTCCTGGTAAACAAAATCAAAGCAGTGAAAATAGACATTCCAGAAACCTTTCAAGTTGGTGCAATCATTGCAAAATTGCCACTTTCGTGGAAAGGCTATAGAAAGAAATTGCTGCACAGTTCCGAGGATTTTTCCTTGGAGAAAATCCAGAAAAATCTTCGAATCGAGGAGGAATCGAAGGCAAGGGAAAAACCAGAATCTGCAGGTCTTTCCAAAACCAATGCTGTGACCAACAAAGAAAGAAAGAAGCATGATGGCAACAAGCGTCATCTAGGACCAAAAAAGGAACACAACAAGTTCAAGAATTCTGGGGGTCAAAAGGGTCTAAAGACCGGATGCTTTGTTTGTGGAAAACCTGGACACTATGCTCGAGATTGCAAGCACAACAAATCAAAGAATGAGATCAATGTTGTTCATTCAAATGATGACATAATCGCTACTGTGAGCGAAATTATGGCAATCAAGGGAAAAGTACAAGGTTGGTGGTACGATACATGTTCCACGGTGCATGTCTCCTATGACAGGGCTGTATTCAAAACCTATTCTGAGACAAATGATGGACAAGAGGTACAAATGGGAAATGAAGTACGATCTAAGGTTGTTGGAACTGGATCAGTTGAACTAAACTTTACTTCCGGAAAGAAAATTACTCTTGTCAATGTGCTTCATGTCCCCGACATGAATAGGAATCTTGTTAGTGGGGATTTATTGGGAAAACCTGGTATTAAATCTGTTTATGAATCGGGCAAACTTATATTGACCCGTAATGGTGTATTTGTTGGAAAAGGATATTCCGCTGAGGGAATGATCAAACTATGTATTACCAACAATATGATTAATGAAATTTATAATTCTGCTTATATGCTTAATTCTGTTTCTTTATGGCATAATAGATTAGCACATACTGGTATTAGTTCAATGAAGAGACTAATTAAATCTGGAATGATATCATGTAACATCAATGATTTCAACAAATGTGAATTATGCGTTAAATCAAAGATGATTAAAAAACCTTTCAAAAGTGTTGAAAGAAAGACAAATCTACTTGATCTTATACATTCAGATTTGTGCGAATTTAATGGCATGTTAACCCGTGGGGGAAACAGATATTTCATCACATTCATTGATGATGCTTCTAGATACACATATGTATATCTCTTAAAGCATAAAGATGAAACTTTCAATGCCTTTAAGATTTATAAAGCAGAAGTAGAAAATCAATTAAGTAGAAGTATAAAAGTACTTAGGAGTGATAGGGGCGGTGAATACTTCTCTACTGAATTTGATGCATTTTGTGAAGAACATGGCATAATACATGAATGTTCGGCGCCTAGAACACCGCAACAAAACGGCATAGCCGAAAGAAAGAATCGAACATATCAAGAGATGATGAATGTCGTGTTAATGCATTCTGAATTACCTTTCAATTTATGGGGCGAAGCTTTACTATCCGCTTGTCACATAATGAATAGAATTCCTTTGAAAAAAACTGGTATTTCTCCATATGAGGTATGGAAAAACATGGCACCAAATATTGGTTATTTCAAAGTGTGGGGGTGTGTCGCTTACTACAAAAATATGGATCCTAAGAGAACCAAGTTGGGTCCTCGAGGGATAAGATGTGCCTTTGTTGGATATGCACAAAATAGTAAAGCATATAGACTTTTAAATTTAGAGTCTAATATCATTGTTGAATCCCGGGATGTAGAATTCTTTGAAAATCTTATCACTAAGGATAAAGAATCGGAGTCGGCCACAAATAAAGAATCTTGTGAAGAAGATTCTTCTCGGATTGTAGAAATACAACCTGAAGGCACTCCTCGGATCATTGAATCACAACCTGAACCTAGGATAAGCAAAAGAGTCCGGAAAACAAAGAACTTAGGACCAGACGAAATTGATTCTCAATCCATTTCGTTTTATCTGGTCGAAGGAAATAGTACAAAATTCGTTCAAAGTATTCCGGTCATACTTCAAGTAGGGGATGATCCTAAAACTTATAAGGAAGCAATAACTTCTAGGGACTCCTCTTTTTGGAAGGATGCTATCAAAGATGAAATGGATTCAATTATGTCCAACCACACTTAGGAACTTGTCGACTTACCAAAGGGATCAAAGCCCATTGGATGCAAGTGGGTGTTTAAAAGAAAATATCATAGTGATGGTACTTTAAACACTTATAAAGCAAGATTAGTGGCAAAGGGATTCAGACAAAAGGAAGGTATAGATTATTTTGACACCTATGCACCAGTAGCAAGGACAACCACAATTCGATTGTTGTTTGCCTTAGCCTCTTTGAATGATCTTATAGTTCATCAAATGGATGTTAAAACAGCGTTCCTAAACAGAGATCTTGATGAGGAAATCTATATGGAACAACCAGAAGGCTACGTACTTCCTGGAAATGAACTAAAGGTGTGCAAACTTGTCAAATCTTTATATGGATTAAAACAAGCACCAAAACAATGGCATCAAAAATTTGATTCTACAATATTGTCAAATGGATTTATTCCTAATTCTTGCGACAAGTGCTTATATACAAAAGTGCACAACAACACGGTAATATTTTTGTGTCTCTATGTTGATGACATGCTAATAATTAGCAACAAAATAAATGGAATTTTAGAAACAAAGAAGTTTCTAACTTCCACTTTCAAGATGAAAGATCTTGGACTTGTTGACACAATTTTAGGAATAAAAGTCAAGCGAAATAGTGGGGGTTATGAACTTAATCAAACACACTATATTGAGAAAATGCTTGATAAGTTCAAACACTTAAAATTCAAGGAAGTAACCACTCCATTTGATCATGTAGTCAAGCTTGAAAAGAATGATGGAAGAGCAGTGGCTCAACTAGAATATGCAAGTGCAATCGGATGTCTTATGTACTTAATGCAATGTACCAGACCTGACATATCTTTTGCAGTTAGTAAAATGAGTAGATTTACTAGCAACCCGAGTAATGAACATTGGAAGGCAATCACGAGAATTTTTGGCTATTTACTGAAAACCAAAAATCTTGGCCTTCATTATGGTAAGTTTCCTGCCATATTAGAAGGATATACCGATGCGAGTTGGATATCAAATGTTGGAGATCATAAATCTACAACTGGTTGGATATTTACACTAGCTGGAGGAGCAATTTCTTGGAGGAGCAAGAAACAAACATGCATTACTCTTTCGACCATGGAATCAGAGTTTGTGGCTCTCGCTTCCGCTGGTCAAGAAGCAGAATGGTTGAGGGATCTCCTTTTGGAAGTTCCATTGGCTAAGGATAATGTTTCAAAGGTTATGATACACTGCGATAGCCAAGCCACTCTAGCAAGAGCATTCAGCGAAGTGTATAATGGAAAGGCTAGGCATATAGGACTTAGACATTCGTTCGTGAGAAAATTGATTAAGGATGGAATCATTTCACTCACGTATATACGAACAAGCTATAATTTGGCTGATCCGTTTACTAAGCCACTGGCCAGAGATTTAGTAAAAACAACCTCGAGAGGCATGGGGTTGAAACTCCTTGAGTAAGAGTTCCGACAACGGCGGCAACCCAATCTTATGTTAACAGAACATTAACTTCAAGATTTTCAATGGGTAACAACAAGTCGTTGATTTGGATAATTGTCGAACATTTCGTGATAATGTTGACTTTAAAACGAGGGTTGAGTTTTACTATAAAAACTCTTAATGAAGTTCAATACCAAGGGTACGTGTCTTGTGGAAAAGGACACAATATGAACTTCACCTATGTGAATTTCGAGATGGTGCCGTCTCAAAGTGAGAGTTGGAGTTTCTCTCATGAAAAATTCATGAAACAGGATAGCACATGGCCATAAATAAGTGCTAAGCAAGTTATGCAGAGGAAGAACCTTTAAAGAGTGTGTGTGAGGCGACACCGGTCTAATCATATGGATTCATGGTTTAAAAGCTTTGCTACCTAATATTCCGATTAAACTTTGTGTTGTCCTCAGTAAGGTTAAGTTTTAAATCGAAAGATACCTAACTGTATTAACACTCTTTATATTAAATTTCTGGAATTATTAGATTTGTCATTATTAGAACAAGTGGGGGATTGTTGGAAATTATGAGCATTAATTTCATCAAGTTATGTTCCAAAATGACAAATGTGAGAATGGCAATAAATGCTTCATAAATAGTCCCACATAGAAAGTGGAGCAAACTTTAAAAGCATTTATAAAGCACTTGGAACAATGTACATTCCAAAAAGAGCCAAAGAGGATAAAGTGCCACATAGTCATATGTGGTGGTCCCGAGGGCGTGGGCGTAGAGGCGCTAGTGGCGGCTTGTAGACGGCACTTGAGCACTTAGGCACGTCGCATCGGAGCGATCGGGCTATTCGCGGCGTTAATGAGGTGGCGCTTCGGCCGACATACTGCGAATATGTTTTAATTATTGCCTAAAGTTTGATTTTTGAATTTGAATTCAAAATACATAACATTTCATGAAGTGGTGCATTGTATTTTTATGAACCATTGCAAATATATATTTTAAATAATATTGTTTCATGAAGAGTTGCAACTTATGAAACAGACATTTGCATGGGCTATAAATACATGTATGTTATTTCGGAATCAATACACAAAAAATCATTATCCTCTGATATATTTTCCAGACAGCTTCCTTGCATTCGAGTTTCTTCACCGGTCTTGTGCAGACTCGAGTAAGGCTGAATTATACTGGGTATTCAGGCCGTTCCAACTCTAAGACAATCGAGAGTGTGCTTGAAATACTTTTAAGGAAAGTGATTCCGTTCACGATTCAGCCTGGATCCATTTGATCTCTCCGATATTTCTAACATATTCATTGCACAATTAATATTTCAATCATGTCTTCAATCAAGCTCCAATTAGTGTATAAAGTTTACAGGTCGTAGTTGCCAATATTTTCTTAAACCTTCATATATTATGTTTGTATCAACAACTTCTGTAAGGTATTTTGTCAAACAAAACTTAATAAAGTTGTTCACTATCATAAAACATACATCATATGCCAGAATAAAATATTAGTATATTTTGGTGCTACTATGTATTCATTGTGCATAAATAGTGTAGTTTCTACTCAAGGTACATCTGAGTTCTGAAGTCTATTTTTGTAAAGTTCAAATAGAGTCTCCAACTCATCTGATGATTTTGACCCAATAATAGTACAAAGTAACCTTGGCGATGTCTCTATGCTTCATACATGTAGTTTGATAAGTAGAAATTACTTCCAAATTTTCCCCTTCTATCCTCTGTTCTTTTTCTGTCCCTGTGTGCACAGCCATATCTTATAGGTAGTTAGTTACCATATGAGGATAGATACCATATGCTTGGTATATATGCCTGCTTCGATTCCTAGGATTAAGAGGTGAAGGATGATAGCAATCTGTTTGGGCTGCTGTCAAACAGAAATATTGTTCATTTCATCATAAACATGTTGTTTGGAGTTAAGTTTCACCAGTAAGAATGAGCACTAGATTAGTGGAGTTAAAGGAGCAAGTGGTGTTGGATTGGGATAGTTTATGTTCATCTTGTTTACTTGGTTATGATGTTAAGGAAGAGAGTAAAATGGCACAAGTTGAAAGATGCATCTGTCAATTAAATGGCACAAGCTTGTAATTGAATCCCACATCTTTTATTTCATAAACAATTTTACTGTTTATAAAAGACAAGTGCATAGTTTAACGTTTACAAGTAGGGATGGCAAACAGACCCAAACCCGCGGGGCCCATCCGCACCCGAACCCGAGTCAACGGGTGAAAACCCGAGTTGACTGGGTTTTGGGTTTGGGTTCGGGTTCGGGCGTCACCCGATATTTCGGGTGCGGGTTTGGGTAGTGTGAAACCCGCGCCCGAAATCCGAAATCACACCCGAATATATATATATATATATATATTATTATATATATATTATTATATATATATATATAATATATATATAATATATATATATATATATATATATAATAATATATATATATATATATATATATATATATATTTTATGGAAAGTTCTAAGAAAATTGTAGGAAAAATATATTTTATGTATTTTGTTGCGGGTTTGGGTTTGGGTGAAAAAACCCGAACCCAACGGGTTTGGGCGTGAGTGTTATTTTGTCACCCGAATAACTTTTGGGTTTGGGTTCGGGTTCGGGTGGTAATTTCGGGTGCGGGTTTGGGTAGTATAAAACCCGCACCCGCGGGCACCCGTTGCCATCCCTATTTACAAGTGCATAACCTTTTAAAAAATTTAATTAATTAAACTATAAAATAATTAAAACAATTTTACTCTTTATAAGAGACAACAATGCATAGCCTAATGTTTACATATGCATAACCTTTTAAAAAATTTAATTAATAAAATTATAAAAGAATTAAAATAATGAACTATTAATTTATCAAATAGTATTAGATATAGTATTTTGATTGCCACCAAAACTTAACATAGCATTAGTTAACATAAACCTAATAATATTTTAATAACTAAAAATAATTTAAACTTAACATACACACTTAAACATAAAAATAATTTAAACTTAACATAGCATATTTTTAACATGGAAAATTCTTAGGTGGACACGGACCTAAGAATTTATTTTACACACAACCAATCACATAATTTTAATTAAATAAAAAATAAATTAAGAATTTTCTCTCTCCTTCATAATCTCAACCACCTCATGAATCCAATTAAAAACAAAATTAAAATTAAAATAAATTAAAAATTATTAGCTTCTTATTGGTTGTGTCTAAGAATATAGATTTATGACCGTGTCGCTGCAAGAATTGCTCTTTTAACATAAACCTAATAGTATTTTAACGTAAAAGTAATTTAAACTTAACATAGACACAGATGTATGTTTTTCTTTTTGACATCCAGCCCAATTATAGGCAATTACTGGGTATTTTCCTAAACCGTGTGTAAACCTTATCTTTTTGAAATTCTTTTTGTATCTCTTCATCTTCCATATCGTTCTGGCAGCTGCCAATCTGTGTGTGATTCCGTCGTTGTTGTTCATCTCAGTCACAATCGTTTTGTAATCAGTTTCAAGCTTCAAATTTTCGTACCCTTTTTCCTGCGCGGTTTCCATGGCCACACGTAACGCCATTGCTTCTGCTTCCATTGGTTGATTAGTTTCCTTCATCTCTTAGTCGTTGTATGACTATTCCTACCTCGCACTCAGACCCCGTATGCCTTCTATGGCAAGACTTGCGTCCATCTTGCACCTGGTCCATGAAGAATGGTGATTATGGTTGTTCTTTTCAGTTTCAATTTCGGTCAGGTTTGTTTGCTCCTTTTGGTTTCTCTTATTGTGTTCGTCGCTTTTTTCCTCTTTTGTTTGTCTGATCTTATCCTTGTTGTGTTTTCCGTTTGATGCCGCTTCCGTTTTGTTTGTCACTTGCTCCATTTCTATCTGAATTGTGTTGTGGCGGGACTTTGATCCCGATCCTTGGCGAATGTCCTTCAAATTCTGGTTGCAATTTTTTCTGATGATGTTTCCGCTGACTGGTATCTGCTCCTCGTTTAGGTTGTGAGTTCTTTTGTTTGTATCATTCTGCTGCATATTTATTTTCCTGATTTTTTTTTAAGGTTGGTGAGGCGCTCCTGATTCTGTCTGTTCTTCATCGCAGGGTTCTTGTCAGTTTCTCTATGAGTGTTCTCTCTGTCTCTCTTGTCATTGCTGATCTGTATATTGTGGTTGTTTTGTTTTTCTCAGGACTCTGAGCTTTTCTGAAGATCCAGGTACGTGTTGCTATTGTTGTTTGCTTGGATAGCTGTATCTTTGTCGTTGTGTATTATGTTGTTCCTGGTTTTCCAAATGATGTCAGTGATGTTTATTATCATGTTCATTGTATCTCCTTGAGCTATGTTGACAATTTCCTTGATCCAGTTGTTGAAATAGTTGTTTTTGTTGATCGGAAATTTGAGTGTGAGGTTGGATCCAAACCAGACCTGTTGTGCCTGTCTACAACCAATAAAGCAGTGGTCCATTGTTTCTATTTTTTCATTGTATCTGGGGCATAGGATATCTCTAGTTATACCCTTGTGATTTAGGTGAGCTTTCACAGGAATATTTTCTTTTAGGATTCGCCAGACCAGAAATTTCTGTCGCAGGGTAACTTTAGCTTTCCATATTTTCTTTCATACTTTCTCTTGGCTATCATCAGATATTTGGCTCTGATCTTGCTTGTTCCGCTCCATAATGTTGTGCTAACCAGATTTCACATTGTAGTTCCAATCTTTGTTTGCCTTCCAGTCCAGCCAGTTCTTGTTCTTCGAGGTTGTGGAGGGGTATTTGATTTATAGCTTTGATGTCTTGTTGTATGAACATATTTTTAAGAATGTCTTGATTCCACTGTCCATTTTCCTTGTTTATCAGTTCTTCCACATATCTGACCCTTTGTTCCGTAGGCTGCTTGGTGAAGAGTCGATATTCGTGATATCTCGGAAACCAGTTGTCTTCCCATATCCTAGTCTTGCTGCAATTCCCTACGTGCCAGCAGCTTCCTTTGTTTATGATGTCAATACTGGCGTTAACACTTCTCCATAAGTAGCTTGGCCTTCTGCCTATTTTTGCTTGGAACACATCCTCCCCCGCGTAACATTTGGCCTTTAGAGCACGAGCAACTAGAGAGTTTGGCTCGTTGTGGAGTCTCCAAACCTGTTTAGCTAGGAGAGCTATGTTGAACTCTTGTAAGGTTCTAAAACCCAGCCTGCCTTATTGTTTTGGATTTCACAGATTTCTCCATTTACTTCAATGAATTTTGTTTTGACCCCACCAGTTGTTAGCGATCATACTTTTCATTTTCTCGCTTAGGCCTTTCGGCATAAGAAAAGAGCTCATGATATATGTCGGCATAGATTGTAATAGAGCCTTGAATAGAGTGGCCCTCCCCGCATAAGATATTTTCTTGTTTTTCCAGTTGTTAATCTTTTCTCTCATTCTGTCCAGCATATAGCTTAAGCTATTTGTCTTTGACGTTCCCATATGAGTAGCAAGGCCCAAGTCCGTATTTATTTGATCCATAGTGGTGAATCCCAGTATGGATATAATTCTGTTTCTCGCAGTTATGCTTAATTGCTTATACCTTTACCGAACATCATTTCAGATTTGGTGTTGATTTTCTGTCCTGAGCTTTCCTTATATGTATTTACTATGTTGAGCAGCGTCGTGGCCTCCTTTTCTTTGGCTTTACAGAATGAGACTGTAATCTGCAAAAAAGAAATGCATTATTGGTGGCGCTTGCTTAGCAGTTTTTATTCCGGCAAAGCTGTGTTTATTATGAGCATTTATAGTTAGATTATATAGCATGTCAGCACATAGAATTAAAATATTTGAAAAAGTGAAAGTTTTGATGCTATTCATGATGATATTGGTTGTTGTGTTTGGGAAGCCTATGGTAGTCAGGGTCTGCTCTATGAAATTCCATTCCAGTTGGTTGTAGGCCTTTTCCATGTCGAGTTTTATGCCAATATAACCTTTCTTTCTCTTTGCAGCCCGTTTTATGTGGTTAAAGATTTTGTATGCTATCATCGTGTTGTCTGTATTTGTAATGAGTCTTTTGTGCACGGACGCGCTTTGGTTAGCACTTATGATACTGGGGAGGATAGTTTTCAATCTATTAGCAATAGTTTTTGTGATGATCTTCATGGTAACGTTGCAGAGGGCGATGGGTCTGAAGTCTTTAGGGGTAGAAGGGGTGTTCTTCTTGGGTATCAGGCTGATGTAGGTGTGGTTCAGACTAGTAGGGTCTTTTTGATTATTTAGAATATCCAGGGCTGCTGTTATCGTATCTTTACCAACAATATGCCAATAGTTGTGATAGAAGGTAGCAGGTATACCATCCGGTCCGGGGGAAGCATTTCCTTTCAGATTTTTGATGGCAAAGAGGACCTCCTCCTGCGAATACGGTCTGATGAGGTCCTTTTTTATGTCTTTTGTCAATTTGGTTTGGTAGTTTCTACAACAATCCTCTTTAATAGTAGTGTTCATGGTTTGGAATTGGGTTTTGAAGAAAGTTTTAATGGTTTCCTTTGGTAGTCCTGTGTCCGAGTCCGTGTTTCATAGATTAAATGTTGAGACATGAGAACCTTCTCTTTTGTGTGAGATGCAGTTACAGTTACTGATTTTAGAACTTTTTAATTCATTTTTGTTAGTATTTTAGGATAAAAATGCTGTTTGGGAAAGGTTTTAAGGGAATAGGTTATGACAATATCTTACCTTATTTGGGATATGACGGGAAAGGAATGAGAAATTTTAAGCCTCATTTACTTTTATATTAGTTTTTCCATTGTTGGGAGTTCTTTAAGTACCCAAAATATTACAAGCTAACAACATAATAAAAGATGAATAAAAATGAGGCTATGTATTATTGATTGATTTGTGAAGAAGTTGCAATGAGGGAAACATTTAAATTTGCCACAGAGCCAGGCTCCTACAGGAAGCTACAGCTGCGTGCTCATAACAATTTTGCTATAAATAGGAATGATTCCTCAACCTAACCTCCACTCTACGTATCCAGGAAATGGTTACAGCCTCTCACTCCTTTGCTGCCACGTCAGCATACAACTCATTGTATCCTAGGCACTCCTCTTCATCATATACTCCTCAACAGCCTTCTTCGATAACGAAACATGGAACACCTGTTGGACCTTAGATTCCATATGTAACTTTAGCCTATATGCCATTGTTTGGCAATGATTAGGCTACTATAGATTATTGATGATGTGTCCATAACTTGACAAAATCCCACTCACCCACTTTAAAACTCCTTTCACTACTTTTCATGTCATCCTGAGAATTCATGCATTTAGTCAACCCAATGAACACATGAGACTCAAGTCTTGGGCTTATCTGCAACAAAGCACCTCGGATATGTCTCAAAGCATGAGTTCACCACTTTCGCTTGTCCATCCGACTTGGGATGATAAGCAGATCTCTATCACTTACAATGGATGATCTATCTCCATGTAGGCTAATCACTTCTTTTATTAAAACCTTTGCTATTGTTTTAGTTGAGTATGATTGCTTAAGAAGGATAAAATGGTACTTGGACAATCTAAATGTTTGCTGCCAACCTCCCCTGGGTCTGCTAGAACCTCGAATGTCCACTTTGAGAGGTGTGGTGTGAAATTCCCTTAAGTGGTTCGGTATGAATGTGAACTTACTAGACACCACCATCCGCCCCTCACAGTATAAAACCCCCTGTTTTTAGGTGAAACCGGACTTTGATGCCGCATCTTTCTGCAAGATTGCAATGATTGCTCCTAATTTTTCATAACTGTGAACTTCCTCACTCTATTGTTTTTGGTCTTCTCATACCAAGTAAGAGACAAAACTCTAAAAATTCTCCACCGTCTCCCACACCAGACAGCACATCAGCCTCTTTGTTCTCTTTCCTTGGTTTGTAGTGAATCTCAAAATTATAGCCAAGTAGTTTGGCAACTTATTTTGTTGCTCCATTGTTACAATCCTCTGTTTAAGGCTTTTGTAGTATGTGGACACCAGAAAGCGTCTTCCTAATAGATAGAGCCTCCAATGTTGGATGAAAAATACCACTGCCATCAGCTCGTTTTCGTAAGTCGATTTGGCTATGTTAAAATTAATGTGTTGTAACCATCACTATTAGTAAGCATTATGAAAGAACTATAACCATCACATTATAATGATTGTCTTTATTTAGAGTTATGTTAGAGTTGTATCATTAAGATTGAAAGAACCAAAGAGTCCTCATCTTAATTATCATCTTATTGTCTTCGATGTCAATTTTGATTCAGGCCTATATAAAGGCTTTGTAATGCTAAGAAAGATATAGCAGTGGATGGTGAATTCAATAAAATCAGCAGTTTTTTAACATTCATCCACCAGTAGAAGTATAGTGCAAAAAGTGACTAAAATTAGTTTTCCTCTGCAGAATTCTGCAACACTATAATTTATCACATACCACCTCTAGAATACCACCAACAGAGTGGTATCAGAGCTGCAGATCCTTGCAGCTGCAGCAAAAACAACAAAAGTTATGGCTTCTACAAACAACCCTTCCGCAACTTACAGCAATGTCAAAGTTCCTCTATTTGAAGGAGAGAACTATGTTTTTTGGGCTGTTAAAATGGAGACTCTATTCACATCTTTGGATGTTCTAGAGTATGTCAAAAACAGGTATGAAGCACCGGCACCAACAGAGGCTGAAAAATAAAAAAAAAGGCTGAAGAATCAAGCCAACGGCTTGATGAGTTAAAGAAGAAGAAGAAGATCACAGATGCTAGAGTTCTTGGGATGATTCAAAGAGGAGTCTCTCTATCCATCTTCCCAAGGATTATGAGAGTTAAATCATCGAAAGAAGCCTGAAGTATCCTACAACAAGAGTTCGAAGGAGACTCAAAGGTACGAATTGTGAAGCTTCAATCTCTTAAGAGAGATTATGAAAATGAAAGGATGAAGGAGAACAAGAGCCTCAACGAATACTTCAACAGACTCTCCGAGTTGGTGAATCAGATGAAGTCGCATGGTGATACGATAGAAGATCGCGAAATTGTTGACAAAATTCTAATTAGTTTGACAGCAAGATTTGACCCAATGGTGGGTGTGATAGAAGAAACCAAAGATCTATTGACCTTGACTGTTCAAGGGTTGATGCGGTCTTTGAGATCCTACGAGCAAAGGATGTTACGACATTCTGAAAAATCAATTGAGAGTGCCTTTCAATTTAAACTCAACATTCAGCCCAACAATGGTGAAAATAAGCCCCAAATACAAACTAGAGGTGAGTCTTCTAGAGGTGGCAAATTTGGAAGAGGCAGAGGCAGAGGTCAAAACTCACGTGGCAAATCTGGAAGAGGCGCAAATGGCGAAAGATGGAATGAAGCCTCAAACAAATGGTGCAAAAAATTTGTAACAGCGACACACATGACGAGAAGGACTGTTGGAACAAAGGCAAACCGCAATGTCACAATTGCAAGAGATTTGGGCACCTTCAAAAGGATTGTCGTCTTACAAATCAGCAACATGCTTCGTACGCAGAAGGAGAATCTAATGAAGGAAATTTGTTTTTTGCTTGTCAAAAAACATTGCATGACGAAGGTAAAAATGTTTGGTATTTGGACAGCGGCTATAGCAACCATATGACCAGACAGAAGGAAGCATTTATAAACATTGGATTCTTCATTCGGCTCAAAAGTTAAATTGGGCAATGGAGAACATGTCGAAGTGAAAGGGAAATGAAGCATTGGAGTCACCACGAAGCAAGGAAGCAAAGTCATACATGACACGCTTTATGTGCCAGAATTAGACGAAAATTTGCTTAGCATTGGACAACTTCTGGAGCACGGCTATTTTCTAAACTTTGAGAATAGAGAGTGCATAATTTTTGAATCAGAAAGAAGAAGTGTTGCCGTTGTGAAGATCTCTAGCAACAGGAGCTTTCCACTATCTTTCAACTATGAGAAAAATGTAAGCATGATGGCCAGAGAAGAGAATGACTCGTGTTTATGGCACAGGAGACTTGGGCATTTGAATTACGAAAGTCTCAAGTTACTCTATCAAAAGAAGATGGTGTATGGGCTGCCAAGATTCGAAGAAAAATCTGGTGTGTGTGAAGGATGTGTCCTTGGCAAACATCACCGGAAACCATTTCCAAAGGAAGGTGCATGGAGAGTTAAACAAGTGTTGGAACTTGTACACACAGATGTGTGTGGTCCTATGAATACTTTGTCTCATGGCAAAAACAGGTATTTTATCTTGTTTATTGACGACTTTACCCGCATGACTTGGGTATATTTCATGAGACAAAAATCTGAAGCATTTGTAATCTTTAAGAAGTTTAAAGCATTAGTTGAAAAACAAAGTGGCAGATTTATAAAGATGCTGAGAAGTAATTGAGGGAAGGAGTACACCTCAAAATGAAGGAGAAGACAGTCCCTGCAATCATATTACAACAAAATTCAGCAGCTGAAAATGAGCAACCAGCCCCATGTACACCAAGTTCCTCGTCCTCTCCAAGTTCACCAAGTTCAAGTTCATCATCTCCCGGCTCAACTCCAATAAAATTGAAGGATTTGAGTGATATTTATGCAAGATGCAACTATTGTGTTGTGGAACCAGAAAATTTTGATGAAGCAATCAAAGAAGATGTTTGGAGGAATGCAATGCAAGAAGAAATAAATGTCATTGAGAAAAACAAAACATGGCAGCTAGTTAAAAAACCAAATGACAAAGAAGCTATTGGAGTAAAGTGGGTGTACAAATTGAAGCATAATTTAGATGGGTCCATTCCATAGAGTCAATGCTAGATTGGTAGTAAAAGGCTATGCACAACAACCTGGAATTGACTATAGTGAAACTTTTGCCCCAGTTGCAAGATTGGATACTGTACGAACAGTTATTGCATTAGCAGCTCAGAAAGGGTGGAACCTGTACCAACTTGATGTGAAGTCAGCTTTCCTGAATGGAGAATTAAAAGAAGAGGTGTATGTGCAGCAACCTCAAGGCTTTGTGACAAAAGGCCAAGAAGAAAAAGTTTACAAGTTGAAGAAAGCTATCTATGGGTTGAAACAAGCCCCCAGAGCGTGGTATAGTGAAATTGACAGCTACTTCATTCAACAAGGATTTCAAAGAAGTCAGAGTGAGCATACCTTGTATGTGAAGCATCAAGGTAAAGATGATATCCTTCTTGTTGCCCTTTATGTTGATGATTTGGTGTATACGGGTAACAACAAGAAAATAGTTGAAAATTTTAAAATAAAATGATGAAAAAATATGAGATGAGTGATCTTGGCTTGCTGCATCATTTTCTTGGTTTTGAAGTTTACCAAGATAAATATGGAGTTTTTATTTGTCAAAGGAGATACGCTGAAAATATTTTGAAAAAGTTTGGCATGAATGGCTACTAACCTGTTGATATTCCTTTAGTGGTGAATGAAAAATTAAAGAAGGAAGATGGTGGAATATTAGTAGATGCAAGCATGTATAGAAGTTTGGTTGGAAGTTTGTTTTATCTAACAGCTATACGACCCAATTTAATGTTTGCTGCTAGTTTACTCTCAAGGTTCATGAGTAAATCGAGCCACTTACACCTTGGAGTAGCAAAAAGAGTTCTAAGGTATGTCATGGGAGCCATGGAACATGGAATCAAGTTTGAAAAGAATTCTAAACTTGAAGCTAAAGGCTACTGTGACAGTGATTAGGCCGGAAGTGTTGATGACATGAAAAACACTTCTGGTTATGTGTTCAGCCTGGGATCAGGAGTAATTTCTTGGTGTTCAAAGAAACAAGACACTGTAGCGCAATCTTCAGCTGAAGTAGAATATTTGGCAGTTGGTTTGACTACACAACAATCATTGTGGTTGAGAAGAATACTTGAAGATATCGGAGAAAAGCAAGAAGAGAGTCTGCTGCTTCACTGTGACAATAAATCAGCAATAGCCATGGCGAAGAATCCTGTTTACCACAGTCGAACAAGACATATTAATATAAAGCACCACTTCATTCGAAGTGTGGTCGAAGATGGCGATGTGCAGTTAGTGTTCTGCAGTTCACAAGAGCAGCTTGCAGACATTTTTAGAAAAACACTACCAAGAGGAAGATTTCAACAACTTAGAGAAGCAGTTGGAGTTATAGAGCAACACATTAAGGGGGAGTGTTAAAATTAATGTGTTGTAACCACCACTATTAGTAAGCATTATGAAAGAAGTGTAACCATCACATTACAATGATTGTCTTTATTTAGAGTTATGTTAGAGTTGTATCATTAAGATTGAGAGAACCAAAGAGTCCTCATCTTAATTATCGTCTTATTGTCTTTTATGTCTGTTTTGGTTCAGGCCTATATAAAGGCTTTGTAATGCTAAAAAAGATATAGCAGTGGATGGTGAATTCAATAAAATCAGCAGTTTTTCAACATTCATCCACCAGTAGAAGTATAGTGCAAAAAGTGACTAAAATTAATTTTCCTCTGCAGTATTCTGCAACACTATAATTTATCACATACCACCTTTAGAATACCACCAACAGACTAAGTTCCTTATCTCCAACACCTTGCTAAAGCATGCTTAGGCTTCCTATCTTGTATGAGAGTAGCTCATATCCCTCCTCCTGAAAATCACATTCAATTAGGATTTCTGTCGGGATTTGGCAGCGTAAGTACCGGACACACCCATGGACCATAACATTTGCTCTAGGTCATGATGTTGCATGCTCAAGATACATTGCAATCCCACCATTTGTTCCAGTTTCTCTCCTAAACCTTGCAAAGTCACCCATCTTTGACCACCATTTTGCTCTATGTGAACCTTTTGAGAGCTTAGTTGATTAAACTCTAATATGCAAAATAAGCAAGTGTTAGTTTCTCTCCTAAACCTTGCAAAGTCACCCATCTTTGACCACCATTTTGCTCTATGTGAACCTTTTGAGAGCTTAGTTGATTAAACTCTAATATGCAAAATAAGCAAGTGTTAGATTTTGCAGTAATGTACTCAGCTTGTTATGCAATAGGAAAGTTATTTCCCGCCATTCTTGAGTAAACATGCTTATCCTCATTTGAATTTGGATTTGAAAGTACTTAAATCTCTGTACTTGTTAATTTGATATGCAATGCATTTCATCTTACATGCTTCATAATCTAATTTTAAGTTCCATTCACGTAACATTGAAGTTATTTTTTATACATTTTGCATATAACTGTCAAATTGTCATACTGCTAAGCTAAGGAAGGAAACCGCCAACTTGGACTACTACAACTCGAATATGAATATTCTTGTTTATATTTTTATATCTATATTCTTTGGTTGTAATTGATTTGAGTTGTAGTTGATTGAAGTCTATATTTTTATCCATTCACTGTAATTGATTGAAGTTACTAAGGTTGTTTCTTCTTCCACAAGCATGCCGGAGGAGGAGAGTTTGCTTGACTCCCTTCTGGCAACAGTTACTATTAAATTGACTCTTCTACATACGAGCCAGACCACACAAAAAGTTTTCTTGTTGTTACATTAACTCTTGTGCCATTTTCATGTTAAAAGCCTGACTTATCATTTCAATTTTATAGATTAAAACAATCAAGTTGGAGAGTTTTCTCTCTTGTCGCTGAACTGATGTCTCTAGAAAAGGATACAGAGCATCTAAGGATTAACCTTGACAGAGCTGAAGAGGAGGTGAGGATTGCTGACCCTTGTATTGTATACTTTTTTCCAGTTTTTAGATTATAATGCAATGACTGACTTGTCTTGGTTAAAAAATCATAGGGAAAACTACTATTTGTTGAAAATAGCATGTTGGAAAAGGAGAACAAAAGGTTATTGATGAAACTTTCCCATAGTGCATCTGCCAAGGTGAGAATCATTGGGGCATGTTGAATTACCATTGAATATTCAGTTTCCTTTCATTTTAATTCTCTAAAGCTCCTTTAGTTTAGGACACTCGTCGGCATTTACGAAGTAATTGATTTGAGTTTTGCAGTCAAGCAAGAGAAAGTCAGGTCCCGAAACAAGTAGCCCAATGAGGAAGAATATTGATTTCGATGATTTGGATGCTGTTTTTTCTAGACAACCATTGTCACCCTTGCAAAGTAACTCTCTGGACTGTGTTGTCTAGATTCAGATTGCCCGAAATAGGCAACCATTTGTATGATTGGTATTGATGATCTTACAAAGTGATCTACTGATCTCTTAACAAAGATAATAAAAAGTGTTGTTTGTTTGTATTTGTAGTTTGACACGGTGAACAGTTTCTTTAATTGCTACTCAGTTAGTTTTGATTCTTAAATAAGATAAACAGTAGGTGTTATGCGCCTGAAAAATCTCCATTCATTACTATATATCTCACACCGATAATCACAAATGTCCAACAAATATGATAATCACAAATGTCCCTGATCAAAATAAAATAAATTGTCCGAATACAATTTTCGGTATGTCACAATTTTGATAGACAACAAATTTTCCATTAGTTAAATTGAAATTTTCAAAAAGTGCCAAAATATTTTCAGAGATTTTAAAATGTGTCATTTTGTTTTTGAAATTTAGCGCAATTCTAAAATTTTTTGTAGTTCATTTATTGACAAAAATTAGTGAAAAAGTATGTATCAGAAAATTAGTGAAAATATTACAAATTAGCAAAAAAAGGCACTTCCATCACCTCATGTACGTACAATACATCTAGATGGTAAATCATACTCTATATGAATCCACTATTTGAAGGCACTTATACGATAAAGCAAAACCGATACAAGTCATACAAGGAAGGAAGCTTAATCTACCTAAACACCTTTTTCAAAAAAAGGCACTTCCATCAACTCATGTACATCTCTACTGAAGCTTAATCTACCAAAGCAGCTTTTTCAAAAAAAAGGACTTCCATCAACTCAGTACATCTAATTAAGAGCAAGCTCCCAGATGTTTGCCGATTCACTTTCCACTTGTCCATCAGCCAATACCTACATTTAAAGTAACAATATTCATTCAGTTATTATTTATGTATTGAAAAAGAAAGAAAAAATTAAAAACATATGTTAGTGTGATACCTGTACCATTCTCCATGAGAAGGCGTTAGGTCCCGCGACTGTTATATCTATTTCACGTCTATTGATGTTAATGATCGAAGCTGGAACTCCGCAAAATTTCACACGCGTACCAATGACGTAGTTAAATGTTTGAGCAAAATCCAAATAAGTTGGATTTACAATAAAACTCGGCAATGAAGGATGAAATACCACTTTAAACTCAATATCTTCCCCTTCCATTAGGGCCAGCAAAGAATCTTCAACGCTATTCACTCCCCTCACCAAAGATCGGTTGGGTCCAAAAGTTGCTCCTTCCCTTGAGACTCTTTTAATACAAACCTTGTAAGTTCCAGCGGTTGTCTTTGCAAAAAACAATTTATCACCTCTGACAAGTCTTTTTGCGAGTCGAAAAACATTCCATCCCGCACTGAAGTGGTAGGTGTTATTTTTTCCAGCGGAATGGCTAAAACGCCATGAAGCTCCTATCATGTCTTCAATCGTAATTTGCTCTGTTCCCACGTGAGGTGTAAAAACATTTCTACACTCGGCAGTAAGATACAACTTATTATTTTCATCAGCGGGTGTCATTGTTTTCCAACAATAACTAGTGATGGTGGATTCAAGAACAGGCATGGGAGGGTTAAGCATGGGAAAAAGATTATGGTGCAGGGTAATATGGCAGAATATTTCTTCACTGGTGGTATCAATAAGAAAGTCAATGTCTGATATAGTACACGTAAACGATACCTGGTAATGATTTTGCATTGTTTGTTCTATGGAGAAGTCATCATCTGGTTCAAGATCAGAATGCTCGAGATGCCCAAAAGGCAAGTACTTAACAACCATTCCTATTGAAGGAGTAAATGGAAGGTCACCAGCTACATGACACCAATACTCACGGCTAATCGTCATAAATGGAGGTAGCATTGCGATCGGCGCTGCCATGTAAGAAGTTGCTAACAAAATCAAGAGGGGTTGATGAACTGGAAAAAGAAAGATCAAGAAAAGTGAACAGAGAGTGAAAAAAAGAAAGATTAAGAAAAGTCTAAGACTATCTTGGGAGTTTTAAAGCAAGGGGAGGGGAAAGCTTTGGAGGGAAGGAAAATGAAAGAGAGTGTTTGGGAGTTTTAAAGCAAGGGGAGAGAAAGCTTTGGAGGGAAGGGAAATGAAAAGGAGGAGAGGAGAAACAAGGGAAATTCCTTCTCTTGTTATGAGAGTTTAAAAAATAGAATCAAAATGCAATGAAAGGCTTTTTGTTGTATTATTACCTTTTTATCCATTTTTTAAAAAATTATTAATTTGTACTTAATACTTTATAGTTCTCATTCAATAAAAATATTTAAAATTAAAATAAATATAAATGCGAAACTTTTTTATAAAATGATAATAAATTAGTTTTTTAAATTATATTATTATTTATTTTATTAATTTAAAAAATTCAAAAAGTGATAAATTTTTTTAGATAAGATTAAAAACTATATCTAATAAAAAATTTAAAATTAAACTGCAAGTAATTAAAAAAACTTGATAAAATAATAATAGATTAAAATTCAATTTTTCTAAAAAAATGTATTATTTTTTATTTCATTATTAATTTGAAAAATACAAAAAAGCGGTAATTTTTTCTAGATAAAATTAAAAACTATAAATAATAAATGAAATTAAAATACATTTAAATATGAAAAAACTTGATATAATAACAAAAAATTATAATATTTTAAAAAACTACAGTATTTTTATTTCATTATTAATTTAAAAATGCAATAAAAAATTGATAAACTTCTGTATATAAGAATATTGACAATATTTCTTATTTTATTCTTGAAGTCCAAAATCAAAGAAAATGTACTAAAATTTTCTTTAAATCAATTTAATTGACAAACACAATGTAGATTTGAGTTTTTATAATTTTCATAAGTAATACATAGATCGAAATTAGTTACAATTCAAGATAAAAGATTCAAATATAACTTTTGCAACAATCAGATATTCTCGACTTCTTTCTTCCATCATCTCACAAATTACTTCAATATTGATCAAACTTCTCTTTTTCATCATCTCACAAATTACTTCAATATTCAAATTTCTCTTTTTCATCCTCTCACAAATTACTATTCAAACTTCTCTTTTTCATCATCTCACAAATCTTTTCCTATGGATCAGTTAATTTTCCAAACTCAGCAGTACTACAAGAAAAGGGGTCCCTAGCGTCATATATTTGTGACGTGTTATTCACGTGGGAAGAAAAGGACTGTTCTGACGTGAATAACACGTCGGTATGTTATTTTAATCATTAATATTAACAATTACGTATTCACATGGGGTCAGAAAAAAATGATTTTAAAAAAAACTTGTGAAATGATTTCCACGTCGCAAAAGATAAAACAAAATTTTTAAACTCTGAAATCTGTAAAGTCTTATGGTGGGAAAATAAAAAATTTCAAATTTTTAATTGTGACGTGGTATTCACGTCGGAAGCCTTTAATGCTGACTTTGAATTGACATGCGCAGGCTTTGGCAGGTGAAGACAGATTGGCAATTCAAAATTTATTACCGTTGGCAGCTTGCGACGTGACTTCCTTGTCAGTAATTAGCGACGTGAGTATAATGACGCTGCCAATTGGACAGTTGGCAGCTTGCGACTTGGCTTCCTTGTTAGTAATTAGCGACGTGAGTATAATGACGCTGCCAATTGGACCGTTGGCAGCTTGCGACGTGTCCACCACGTCAGTATGTACCGTCAATTGTTTCACGTCGCTAAAGTTTTAATATATTCTGCACGCATACGCTTCCCCTTCTTCATTTTCTCTTCCTCTCTTCCTCGTTTCTCATTCTTCCTCTCTTCTCTCACACTGTATATTTCTCTCTTCCTCTTCTCATTCTCTTCCTCTTCTCATTCCATTCTCACACCATTTTTGAAGGTATTGATTTATTTAGTTTATTTATATTTTATATTTTATATTTAGTTTATTTATAATTTGTATTGATTTATAATTCTAACTTATTTTAATTTTTTTATTCAAGATTTTGAAGATTGGAGGAGATATATATTATAAGAATTGAACTTGAAGATTGGAGGAGATTAGAAGATTGAGGTATTTTTATAATTTTAAATCTGATATTTTGAAGTATATTTTTGTGTTATATTTGTGTTAATAGATAAATATTGTATTTTTTCTGTAATATTTGGATATATTAATTAGATTATTGAATATTATTAGGTTAATATAGTATGTAATATTTGTGATAATTGTATGTTTTTTCTGGAATTTTTGTGATATATTAATGTAGTATGTAATATTTGTGATAATAGATAAATTGTATGTTTTTATAGAATTTTTGTGATATAAGTTATAGGTTATGTAGTAATTTATGGTAAATAGAAATATTTATGTTTTTTTAATAAAACATATTATGTTTTTTATTAAAATAGTTTTTGTTTAATAGAGATAATTTGTTTAGTTTGTGGTAATATATATATATATTTTTAATCGAAATATAATTTAGTAAAAAAGAATATAATTTAGTAAATCGAAATATATTTTGAAATTTATAATATTTAGATATGTTATATTTTTTTGTAAATAGATATAATATTATTAAACATAATTTATATATGTAATTTTTATATATTATTAAACATGATTTATATATGTAAGTTATGATATCTAATTAAACATAATTTATATATGTAAATTATATAGACAACATTTATATTATACAATTTTTTTAAAGTTTAATATATATTATTTAATAAAAAATAGAGGTTTAATATGTATTGAAAAATATAATATATTTTAAATATAGTATGTTATTTTGTTAAAAAATCGTAAAAAAGAAATAATAAGACTATCCTCACTTTCAAACTACAATAAAAAATGTGACTTTGACATACTTTCTTACTCTACTGATTTTCTTCTCATTTAATTCATTTTATTATAATTACCTTAGTGATTTAAGAATGAAAGATGAATAAATCTCTAATTAAACCTTAAAATTTTAATGAGAATAGAATAGAGAGTAAGTGTAGTAAGCGTGATGCACTTAGATCATTATACTTTTTGATATTTTAGTTAAATAACTTTATCCAACAACTTTAGGATATTTTAGTTTAATAACTTTATGTGCATGTTTGGTTTAACTTTTGGAAGGATCAAAAGCACTTCTAGAGATGTAAAATTGATTTTGAATGATTTTAAAATTGATTTTGAATGATTCTAACATAGAGATAAACTTTGACCGATTGCTTTTAAAATTTCTAAATATAGAAACAGCTGCTGTGGTTGCTGTGTATTGATGATGATGAATTTCAATTTTCAACTTCTTCATATCTTGTTCTATCTTTCCTTCTTTCTTACTATTTCACTTTCACAACATTCTAACAACCAGGTCACTCACATCTCTCTCTTTCCTTCTATTGACTTTCATTGCATAACTCTAACTCATGTTTTTATTCTGATTATTGAATTCAGTTTTGTGAAGCTGGAATTGAATATGGAGAATCTTCAATCCCAACATCATCCAACAAGTTGTTAATCAAGGGTGGTACTGTTGTGAATGCTCATCACCAACATGTTGCTGATGTTTATGTTGAAAATGGAATCATTGTTACTGTACATCCAAATATTGTGGTAATACTTCCA
This sequence comes from Vicia villosa, assembly GCF_029867415.1. NCBI lineage: Eukaryota > Viridiplantae > Streptophyta > Magnoliopsida > Fabales > Fabaceae > Vicia > Vicia villosa. The sequence goes on along the minus strand of NC_081186.1, from coordinate 93,916,765 downwards.
TAACTTACTTTAATCTTATTTTCTGCTAGTATGAGTAATTAAGTGTCACATCGGCTAGTTTGGATATATAAGAGACGCGATTCGTATACCGATGTTTTTAGGTTTTAGGTAGATATGTGGTGTGAGAGTATCTCAAAGTGTTCGGATATCATCTACAGTAGAAAATATAGTGGAAAATAGACTTATCGCAAAAGTTTATCCATTCAGGTTGAAGATGATGTGCATGTGATAGATGCTACTGGCAAGTTTGTGATGCCAGGTTAGGCCTTCAAAAGTTTTAATCTAAAACCTCTAAACAATAATTTGCTTTTACTGTTACAAACTATGTGAATGTTTCTTGTTTTTGAACGGATGGTAGGAGGCATTGATCCTCACACACACCTAGAGATGGGCGCTATGGACTTTGAATCAGTAGATGACTTTTTCAGTGGTCAGGCTGCAGCATTAGCTGGTGGAACAACAATGCACATTGACTTCATTATGCCAGTTGATGGCAATTTAACCGCTGGTTTTGAAGCCTATGAAAATAAAGCTAAGAAGTCTTGCATGGATTATGGTTTCCATGTCGCAATTACAAAATGGAACGAAGATGTTTCAACGGATATGGAGATCTTGGTCAAGGAGAAAGGTCGGTGCTTTATGATTACGTCGTAATAAGTGTTGAATATGACTCGTAGTTTACCGATAAGTGGACAGATGGTAATCTTGTAAACCGAATCGTAGTATTTAAGCACACAATTTACTGATAGTTCGTCTATGTTTTTCAATATCAGGCATAAACTCTTTCAAGTTTTTCATGGCATACAAAGGAATTATTATGGTCAATGATGAACTTCTTCTTCAAGGATTTAAGAAATGCAAGTCCCTTGGTGCCTTAGCTATGGTTCATGCAGAAAATGGAGATGCAGTGGAAGCAGGGCAACAGAAAATGATAGAACTTGGAATTACCGGCCCTGAAGGCCATCCTCTTTCAAGGCCTCCATTGGTAAATTCTCTTTTTTCTTTCGATTTTGATAAACAATATCTATGTAGTTGGAGTTATAGAATGTTTCGTATACCTATGTAGTTGGAAGGAGAGGCAACTTCTCGTGCTATTCGCTTAGCAGATTTTGTGAACACTCCGTTATATGTGGTTCATGTCATGAGTATTGATGCAATGGAAGAAATTGCAAAGGCTCGGAAATCAGGTTCTTAATTTTATTTTGGTCTAGTAGCTTAGTGGCTGGAATTTCACCTTTTTAAGGTGAATAATTGAGATGTCGCGGGTTCCAACTTGCATCACTGCAGTCGAATGTCCCTGCACAGCTATCAACTGAGCTGGCTTAATGAGACATCAGATTCTTAATCTTAATCCTTTTAGTCTTGGTCTCATTTTTTTACGAACGTGCTCCACAATAATAATGCATTCACCAAAAGAAAATATACGATTTCGCCTGTTGATTTTGAATTGCAGGACAAAGGGTAATTGGAGAGCCTATTGTCTCTGGGTTAGCCCTCGACGATTCTTGGCTTTGGCATCCTGACTTTACGACTGCGGCAAAGCAAGTTTTCCATTTCTTTTTGTTTTCGTATTGTAGTTGTTATTCTTTGTAGTTATAAGAATGTTACGATATAAGCCATGTCAAATGTCATGTTTCAGGTATGTCATGAGTCCTCCTATTAGGAGTAAGGGACACGATAAGGCCCTTCAAGCTGCCCTTGCAACAGGGGTTTTGCAGCTGGTAGGAACTGATCATTGTGCCTGGAATTCCACCCAGAAAGCTCTTGGAGTCGACGACTTCCGCCGAATTATAAACGGCGTCAATGGTAATCACTCGACGGTTTTGGATATATGTTGCCTAGCTAACAACATCATGGTTGATTTTGAAATATTCTATTATTAACATGCATTGAAAATCCTCAAATTTATAGGTATTGAAGAAAGAATGCACTTGGTATGGGACACCATGGTGGTATGATAAGAATTTTCTTGCTTTCTTTTTCTTTCTTGTTAGGTTGGTTGAAAGGGGAGAGGATATCCATCTAAGTTCTAACTAGATTGAATTGTTATGTATCTCTCTCAGGAATCTGGCCAAATATCGACCACCGACTACGTCCAAATAACGAGTACTGAATGGTATGTTACTGTTATCATTAATTTGATGATTATGCATGGTCAAGTTGCCAAAAATATTAATGACAATCATTTTAGTGCTAGAATCTTTAATATATATCCAAGAAAGGGAGCTATTCTTCCCGGTTCCGATGCAGATATTATCATCCTGAACCCAAACTCAAGTTTTGAGATAACTGCAAATTCTCACCACTCCAGAAGTGATACAAATGTGTATGAAGGAAGAAAAGGAAAGGTGCCGGTTTTAACTTTATGTTTGGATCGAAATTTATTATTCTTACTGACACATACACCAAACACAACACTGACCTGCCAAACACTAACACAGACACCAAACACAACACTGAAAAGTCAGACACTACTAATAGTTTGAGAAAATGATAGTAATTGAATATGATCGCATGTGTTGCTGTCGGATACGAAATTTGTGTCCTATGCGATATTTAACGCATGCTTCTTTGTACATTGGTCAATGATTATATACATATTTTTCAGGGGAAAATTGAAGTGACTATAGCAGGAGGAAGAGTTGTTTGGGAAAATGATGAACTGAAGGTTGTTCCTGGTACTGGAAAATACATACCAATGGCTCCTTTTAGTTATCTGTTTGATGGATTGGACAAAAAAGATGAAATTTATCTAAATTCCCTTCAAGCTCCAGTAAAAAGAGCCAAATCTACCACTTGAAAAATTCTGGAAATTTAATATGTAGTAGAAAGCTTCAATGGTATATTAGAAAGAATGAATAAATGTGTTTTGTGATACTTTTTCTATTTGCTTAGATTTGTGTTGAAAGCAATAAAAGGAAAAGGGAAAATAACATGAATAAGATGCTGTATAGTATAGTATATATAGCATACTCATATTATAGAAGCTGAAAATGAGGTTTCTATTGTATCAGAAAAGAAATGGTATGTACAAATGAAGATGATATTCAAATTTCAAGATATTTTTGAAATTGTGAATGGAGGATTTGTAGCATTGAAGGAGAATGTAACAGAGGCACAAAAGGCACCACACTTTGAGGAAAAAAAAAAAAGAAAAAAAAAACTGTCAGGGTGTCTAAGACACACTAAAAAAACTCTTATAATGATAATGATAAGCTCAAAAAAGTCAAACTTCATACACTAAAAAGCCAATATAAAAATTTCTCTAAATAGGTCTTTAAAACTTGTAAACTGTAGTAGTTTGAGTCACAAGCAATACACTTTTTCAATATCATTTATTAAGAATGTTGTCATTATACAGCAATAGAAAAGTATATATACTAAAGTAACAAAAGACTAAACTACACTTGATATAATATATTTTCTAACATTTCCCTTCAAACTCATTATACATTAATAGGGCGCATCGAGAGATTGTCAATTAAAAAACGAAAACTTTTAATGGAATGTGGAAACGAATAATAATTTCATACTGAAGAAACGAACAATAAAGTAATAATTTCATACTGAAGAGGATGACAGATGAGGTGACAATCAATCTCAATGTGTTTTGTGCGTTCAAGAAAGACCGAGTTATGAGTATTGAAATATGTCTTAAAACCTTTGTTGATAAAGAGAAAGAACACAATTTTAAAAAATGTTAAAGACTTATCTAAATTCTCGAGCAAAGTCTTATAGTATTGAATTATTTAATGAATATTTAAAAAGTATAGATGAAATTTGTAAATTATTGAAACATAAAAAACAAGGGGATTATTTCTCCCACCCTAAGTCTAAGTCTTATAGTTTATATTTTTTAAAATATGTTGAATGTACAATTCTAGACCAAATGAAGAAAGATTGGTTGTACTTGAACTGATCATGATAGACACTTTGGAAACACAATAACTTACTCAGTTGACTGTTCATGATACATTGAAGAATTGGTTGGAAAATAGTAAAAGTAATTTATGTAGAGACTAAGACTCTCTGTACCAAATGATTCAAAATCAGTATAATGAGACAGACATTATTTGGTCGTAACATTACAGTGTTAGAACATATATTCATAGACAATAATATCTATTCACAGTTGGCAGGAAATATATCTCGAGCGAGATTGAATTTTATTTTTCAAGAAGCAAAACGAGATGAGAAAGTGAGTTTTGATAGCTCAATGTGCGGCAGTAAGTAATGGATGATGTTAGCAAACATTGAAAAAGACTTTAGTTTGATGATGATGGTGTGATGAACGACGGTAAATCAAATATATCTACTTGACCAAATGGGAAGTGATTCAAGAGAGATTTTTGAAAGCCGATGACAACATGAAACTCCACATAAAAGAGCAAGTAAGGAAGATTGTCAATCTATAAACTATGGATTTGAAACCACAATCAATACCATTCAAAACAAAGGGTGCTCTTAAGAAGGTCGAACCTCCACCGAGTGACAATTCAACGATGCGGTCTCCTTCCTATTTTGAACATGTTGACACACTTTTCCAATTTTCTCCAACTTCTAAATCTCAAATAAATGTTTTTAAAGGTGCTCACATTAGAAAACCATCTCCTACATCACCTTTACAAATAATCAATCACATTGAAGAGATCTCGACTTTTATGCACAAATACATTGAACAGATTGTAAATGTTAAAGGTGGCGGTAACTACGGTTATCGATTTGTTTTAAATTTGTTCGGTAAACGAGAGGAGAATCATACACTTGTCTGCCAACAACTTATCAAATAGTTGAGGCACATAAAGAATCATACACAACGCCATATGGGAAAAAATAACATTTTCATGCAATTTACGAATCTCTTATTCCTTGTGTTGGCGGCCCGGTACCACAGAAATAATGGATGAGAGTCTTTGAATTGTGTCATCTTATAGCAAGTGGATATATTAAAGTGTGTATTGATCTAACAAGATACAGGTTCTCGAACATTTTATTCAAATTTACTTGAAAATAGGATGTCCTTTACCACAAACTTCATCGCAGTGGACAACTCATTCAAGAAAGAAAGTTGGAACTTGGCCGAATCATTGTTTGGAAAGAATGCAAGAATTCACCAAGTTGAGGGAGATTGAAAGAGAATCAAATAAACAAAAGTAGAAGGCAGACCACCTATAAATATACATTTAGGTGGTGTAACATGTTTTGATTCATTTTAGTTTTTCTCTAACAATGTATTTAGGTGGTTACACATTTTTTGTATGTAATGTTGGATTGATGTTAACGATGTATACAATATACATTTTCATGCATTTTAAAATGTATATTTCAGTTTTCTAAAATTTTCATCATTTTTGTGTTTCATAACAAGTTCTCTTTATGTAATAGGTTTTGTGTGAACAATTACGGGTGCATCTGAAAATACATTTTCAGACGCACCCCAATTTTTTAAAATAAATGCTAACATGGGTTTATTCGAAAATACATTTCCGAGCTCACCCCATATTATTAAAAAAATATGATAAAATGGGTTTATTCAAAAATGTATTTTCGGATCCACCCTGATTTTATTAAACGAAACAAATTGTATCTGAAAGTATATCTCCATAACATCCTCTGAGACATGATTGAGTTTCTAAGGTCCATATTGATCTAAATTTTAATAAATATGGGTGCCACTATACTTGTTAGCAAAAATACACACAAAACCCACACAAAATGTCTCAATATGCATTTCTCGCTTTTGTCCACTTCAACGGCGAGAAGCCCCCTCTTCAATCTTTACTCAGAGAGATCATCTGTATTGTCGTTCTAAAATTAATAATAGAGAATTTGTACGCAAGGCAATCAAAGAATTGTGAAGCTCTATTATCATTCACTCTCGATTGATAATGAAGGGAATATATAGTTCAACAAGTTTGAGCTAAAGACGGATGGAGATTTATCTGTTATGTGAAATACATTTCACAAACAAAAGGTCAGATCAAGGTGGATACGAAGATTGCGAAATCAACCGAAGATATTCTAAAAATGTTGAAACGTCTTACTTAATGATGAATTGTATTATTAGATTTACATTAACGATTATATACTTAATGTTATGGTTTTAATGTATCTCATAACAATTATCAATTTTAATTTATAAAAAACTCTTATTTTTCCAAAAAACAAAAACTTATTTTTTATTAACATATTTGTATCATAATTTTTATAAAAATGCCATATCCCATACTGGTATAGGCCTACCTATCCATCATATAGCTAACAACTTTTGGATAATTTACTTTAACAATTTATCTAACTTTTTTGGTCGATATATTTATAAATTCTGAAAAGTAACATGACAAAATGAAATTCAATAAATAATAAGAGATAAACTATCTAAATTCTCGAAATATAGAAACAACTGAGGTTGCTGTGTCTGCGGTTTATGGTTATAGTTGTGTAGCGATGAATATGAAGATGAACTTCAGTTTTCAACTTCTTCATATCTTGTTCTCTCTTTCCTTCTTTAATCAAGTTGGAATTGGATATGGAGAATCTTCATGTGGAACTTCAATCTCATCATCCAACAAGTTGTTAATCAAAGGTGGCACTGTTGTCAATGCTCATCACCAACAAGTTGCTGATGTTTATGTCCAAAATGGAATCATTCTTACTGTACATCCAAATATTGTGGTAATACTTCCATAACTTACTTTAATCTTATTTTTTGCTAGTTAGATTCTAGCACTGAGAAAAATATATAAAGAAAGAAAAACCTGAAATAGTATAAGTATTGAAATTCAAGTCTGACTAATTAAGTCTCACATCCGCTGGTTTGGATTATAAGAGACAGGATCCACAGACATGATGTCTTAAGGTTCTGAGTAAATATGTGGTGTCAGGGTCTCTTGGATTTTCTGTCCTTTTTCTTTGTTTCTCATGTAATTTTCTATTATCAGATTGAAGATGATGTGCATGTGATAGATGCTACTGGCAAGTTTGTGATGCCAGGTTAGGCCTTCAAAAGTTTTAATGTAAAACCTCTATACGCTAATTCTCTCTTACTGTTACAAACTTTGTGAATGTTTCTTGTTTTTGAACGGATCATAGGAGGCATTGATCCTCACACTCACCTAGAGACGGGAGCTATGGGCTTTGAATCAGTAGATGACTTCTTCAGTGGTCAGGCTGCAGCATTAGCTGGTGGAACAACAATGAATATTGACTTCATTGTGCCATTTGATGGCAATTTAACAGCTGGTTTTGAAGCCTATGAAAATAAAGCAAAGAAGTCTTGCATGGATTATGGTTTCCATGTCATTATTACAAAATGGAACGAAGACGTTTCAACGGATATGGAGATGTTGGTCAAGGAGAAAGGTCGGTGCTGTTGTTCAAACAATAAGTAATAACCCTTTAGACAAGTTTCAATAGAGGGATTGATTTGAGATAGTTCGTGTATTTTGAATCTCAGGCATCAACTCTTTCAAGTTTTTCATGGCATACAAAGGAATTATTATGGTCAATGATGAACTTCTTCTTCAAGGATTTAAGAAATGCAAGTCCCTTGGTGCCTTAGCTATGGTTCATGCAGAAAATGGAGATGCAGTGGAAGCAGGGCAACAGAAAATGATTGAACTTGGAATAACCGGTCCTGAAGGTCATCCTCTTTCAAGGCCTCCATTGGTAAATTCTCTTTTTCCTTTCGATTTTGATGAACAATATCTATGTAGTTGGAGTTATAGAATGTTTCGTATACCTATGTAGTTGGAAGGAGAGGCAACTTCTCGTGCTATTCGCTTAGCAGATTTTGTGAACACTCCGTTATATGTGGTTCATGTCATGAGTATTGATGCAATGGAAGAAATTGCAAAGGCTCGGAAATCAGGTACTGAATTTTATTTTGGTCTAGTAGCTTAGTGGCTGGAATTTCACCTTTTTAAGGTGAATAATTGAGATGTCGCGGGTCCAACTTGCATCACTGCAATCGAATGTCCCTGCACAGCTATCAACTGAGCCGGCTTAACGAGACATCAAATTCTTAATCTTAATCCTTTTAGTCTTGGTCTCATTTTTTTATGAACGTGCTCCACAATAATAATGTTTCATCAAAAGAAAGTATACAATTTCGCCTATTGATTGTGAATTTCAGGACAAAGGGTAATTGGAGAGCCAATTGTCTCTGGGTTAGCCCTCGACGATTCTTGGCTTTGGCATCCCGACTTTAAGACTGCGGCAAAGCAAGTTCTCCACTTCTTTTTTTTGTTCTTTTCTATTGTAGTTTTTATTCTCTGTCTTAAATTTTAAGAATGTTACGATGTAAGCCGCGTCGAATCTCATGTTTCAGGTATGTCATGAGTCCTCCTATTAGGAGTAAGGGACACGATAAGGCCCTTCAAGCTGCCCTTGCAACAGGGATTTTGCAGCTGGTAGGAACTGATCATTGTGCCTGGAATTCCACCCAGAAAGCTCTTGGAGTCGATGACTTCCGCCAAATTCCGAACGGTGTCAATGGTAACCACTCGACAGTTTTGGATACATGTGCCTAACCTAACTACATTATGGTTGATTTTGAAACGTTCTATTATTAATATGCATCGAAAATTCGCATATATATATAGGTATTGAAGAAAGAATGCACTTGGTATGGGACACCATGGTGGTATGATAAGAATTTCTAGCTTGCATTTCCTTTCTTGTTAGGTTGGTTGAAATGGGAGAGGATATCTATCTAACTAGATTGTATTGTTATATATCTCTTTCAGGTATCAGGCCAAATATCGGTCACCGACTACGTCCGAATAACGAGCACTGAATGGTAAGTTACTCTTATCATTAATTTGATGATTATGTATGGTAAAGTTGCCAAAAATATTAATGACAATCATTTTAGTGCTAGAATCTTTAATCTATATCCAAGAAAGGGAGCTATTCTTCCCGGTTCCGATGCAGATATTATCATCCTGAATCCAAACTCAAGTTTTGAGATAACTGCAAAATCTCACCACTCCAGAAGTGATACAAATGTGTATGAGGGAAGAAAAGGAAAGGTGCTGATTTTAATTCTATGTGTGGATTGAAATTCATTATTCTTATTGACGTAGACACCGACACAACACTGACATGTAGACACTAGTAATAGTTTGAGAAAATGATAGTAACGGAATATAATTGCACATGTTGCTGTCGAGTACCAAATTTGTGTCCTATACTGACGTTCAACGGCGTGATTCTTTGTACATTGGTCAATGATTGAATGTTATTTCCAGGGGAAAATTGAAGTGACTATAGCAGGAGGAAGAGTAGTTTGGGAAAATGATGAACTGAAGGTTGTCCCTGGTGCTGGAAAATACATACCAATGGCTACTTTTAGTTATCTGTTTGATGGATTGGACAAAAAAGATGCAATTTATCTAAATTCCCTTCAAGCTCCAGTGAAGAGAGCCAAATCTACCACTTGAAATATTCTGAAAATTTAATATGTAGAAGAAAGCTTCAATTAGAATGAATGAATAAATGTGTTTTGTGATACTTTTTCTATTGAAGTAATGAAAGTGCACATTGCTTAGATTTGTGATGAAAGCAATAAAAGGAAAAGGGAAAATAACATGAATAAGATGCTGTATAGGATAGTATATATAGCATACTCATATTATAGAAGCTGAAAATGAGGTTTCTATTTTTGTATCAGAAAAGAAATGATATATGTACAAATAAAGATGATATTCAAATTTCAAGATATTTTTGAAATTGTGAATGGAGGATTTGTAGCATTGAAGGAGAATGTAACAGAGGCACAAAAGGCACCACACTTTGAGCAAGAAAAAGAATGAAAAAGAAACGGTCAGGGTGTCTAAGACACACTCAAAAAATCTTATGATGATAATGATAAACTCAAAAAAGTAAAAGCCAATATAAAAAGTTCTCTAAATAGGTCTTTAAAACTTGTAAACTGTAGTAGTTTGAGTCACAAGCAATACACTTTTTCAATATCATTTACTCCACAAATGTGACTGTATATGAGGTGTAAAAGTCTCTTATGGTCGTTGGTCCCTTTAATTTGTAGCTCTTATTAACATTAGAGGTTTATTAATATTAGGGATTCACATATAAAAAGAGAAGACAAAGTGGTTAGGGTTTTATTAGGAATGGCAAAAAGTGTCACAATACAAAACAGTAGAAAAGTATACATACTAAAGTAATAAAAGATTAGACTACCCTTAATATAGTATATTGTCTAACATTCCCTCTCAAACTCACGATGCATTAAAAGGGCGCATCGAGAGTTTGTCAATTAAAAAACCAATTGAAGAATTGGTTGAAAATAGTAAAAGTAATTTATGTAGAGATTAAGACTCTGTGAACCAAATGATTCGGAATCAACAGATGAGATATAAATATTATTTGGTCGTAACATTACGGTGTTAGAACATATATTTAGAGACAACAATGTCTATTCAAAGTTGGCGCGAAATAAATCTCGAGCGAGATTGAATTTAATGTTCCATGAAGCAAAACGAGATGAGAAACTGGGTTCTGATAGCTCAATGTGCAGTTGTACATTTAGGAAGACGTACAATTTTCCATGTGCTTGTTTAATTTCAAAGAAGGTGAAATTTGATAGCCCATAAGGAATGGATGATGTTTGCAAACATTGGGAAAGACTCCAATTTAATTATGATGGCCCGACACCAGAGAAATAATGGACGAGTTTCCCTTAAATGTGTCATCTTATAACAAGTGCATATTATAAGGTGTGTATTGATCTGACAAGATACCGGTTCTCGAAAACATTTTTTCCACTTCAGAGTGTCTCACCTCTAAATCCAACGATCGAATTATGTGTATTAGGTGGCTTTCTAATTCACTGCATTTTATTCAAATTTACTTGAAACTAGGATGTCTTCTATCACTAACATTACCAGAGTGGACAACTCATTGAACAAAGAAAGTTAAAACTAGGCCGAATCATTTTTTGGATAGAATGCCAAAATTCACCAAGTTGGGCAAGAGTGAAAAAGAATCACATAAATATAGATTTAGGTGGTGACACGTGTTTTGATTCATTTTAGTTTTTCTCTAACAATGTATTTAGGTGGTTACATACGTTTTATATGTAATGTTGGATTGATATTGACGATGTAGACAATATACATTTTAATGTATATTTCATGCTTTTAATTTTCATCATTTTTGTGTTTCACAACAGGTTTTATTTCTGTAATAGGTTTTGTGTGAATAGTTACGAATACATCCGAAACTACTTCAAATTCAAATGCACCTCAATTTAAAAAAAAAAAAATTGTTAACATGAGTTTATTCGGAAATACATTTCCGAACTCATTCCATATTATTAAAAAAAATGATAATATGAGTTTATTCGGAAATGTATTTTCGGACTCCCCTGAATTTTATTAAACAAAATAGATTGTACCAGAAGTATATCTTCAGAACATCCTCTGAGACATGATTAGGTTTTTAAGGTCCATATTGATCTAAATGTTTTGTAAATACGAGTGCCACTATATTTCTTAGCAAAAACACACAATTAACCCACACAAAATGTCTCAATATGCATATATCGCTTTTGTCCACTTCAATGGCGAGAAGCCCCCTCTTCAATTTAGGTTCACAGAGTGTGCGTGTGTGTGATCTAGCGGTGAAACGCTTGGGTCCTGAGAGTGTGCTCCTCTCAAGGTCTCACGTTCGAAACCCGCTAGGTTCAAATTGCTTATTTAAAAAAAAAAATTAGGTTCACAGAGATCATCTGTCTTGTCGTTCTAAAATTAATAATGGAGAATATGTACGCAAACAATCGAAGAGTTGTGAAGCTCTATTATCATTCACTCTCAATTGATAATGAAGGGAATATAGTTCAACAAGTTAGAGCTAAAGACGGATGAAGATTTAACTGTTATGTTACATTTCACCGTTATGAAATAAAAGGTCTGATCGAGGTGGATACGAAAATTACGAGAACAACCGAAGATATACGTAATGTTATGATTTTAATATATGTCATAACAATTATCAATGTTAATTTATAAAAACACTCTCATTTTATAAAATAAATAAAAAAACAAACTTATTTTTTATTAACATATCTGTATCATAATTTTTATAAAAATGTCATATCCCATACTGGTATAGGCCTACCTATCCATCATATAGCTAACAACTATTGGATAATTTACTTTAACAACTTATCTAACTTTTTTGGTCGATATATTTATAAATTCTGAAAAGTAACATGTCAAAATGAAATTCAATAAATAATAAGAGATAAACTATCTATATTCTTGAAATATAGAAACAACTGCTGAGGTTGAGGTTGCTGTGTCTGCGGTTTATGGTTATAGTTGTATAGTGATGAATATGATGATGAGCTTCAGTTTTCAACTTCTTCATTTATTGTTCTCTCTTTCTTTCTTTAATCAAGTTGGAATTGGATATGGAGAATCTTCCTGTGGAACTTCAATCTCATCATCATCCAACAAGTTGTTAATCAAAGGTGGCACTGTTGTCAATGCTCATCACCAACAAGTTGCTGATGTTTATGTCGAAAATGGAATCATTGTTACTGTACATCCAAATATTGTGGTAATACTTCCATAACTTACTTTAATCTTATTTTCTGCTAATTAGATTCAAGTATGAGTAATTAAGCCTCACATCAGCTAGTTTGGATATATAAGAGACGGGATCTAGTGATGTCTTAAGGTTCTGAGTAAATATGCGGTGTCAGGGTCTCTTGGATTTTCTGTCCTTTTTCTTTGTTTCTCATGTAATTTCTATTATCAGGTTGAAGATGATGTGCATGTGATAGATGCTACTGGCAAGTTTGTGATGCCAGGTTAGGCCTTCAAAAGTTTTAATGTAAAACCTCTATACGCTAATTCTCTCTTACTGTTACAAACTTTGTGAATGTTTCTTGTTTTTGAACGGATCATAGGAGGCATTGATCCTCACACTCACCTAGAGACGGGAGCTATGGGCTTTGAATCAGTAGATGACTTCTTCAGTGGTCAGGCTGCAGCATTAGCTGGTGGAACAACAATGAATATTGACTTCATTATGCCAGTTGATGGCAGTTTAACAGCTGGTTTTGAAGCCTATGAAAATAAAGCTAAGAAGTCTTGCATGGATTATGGTTTCCATGTCATTATTACAAAATGGAACGAAGACGTTTCAACGGATATGGAGATCTTGGTCAAGGAGAAAGGTCGGTGTTGTTGTTCTAACAATAAGTAATAACCCTTTAGACAAGTTTCAATAGAGGGATTGATTTCAGATAGTTCGTGTATTTTGAATCTCAGGCATCAACTCTTTCAAGTTTTTCATGGCATACAAAGGAATTATTATGGTCAATGATGAACTTCTTCTTCAAGGATTTAAGAAATGCAAGTCCCTTGGTGCCTTAGCTATGGTTCATGCAGAAAATGGAGATGCAGTGGAAGCAGGGCAACAGAAAATGATTGAACTTGGAATAACCGGCCCTGAAGGTCATCCTCTTTCAAGGCCCCCATTGGTAAATTCTCTTTTTTCTTTCGATTTTGATGAACAATATCTATGTAGTTGGAGTTATAGAATGTTTCGCATACCTATGTAGTTGGAAGGAGAGGCAACTTCTCGTGCTATTCGCTTAGCAGATTTTGTGAACACTCCTTTATATGTGGTTCATGTCATGAGTATTGATGCAATGGAAGAAATTGCAAAGGCTCGGAAATCAGGTTCTTAATTTTATTTTGGTCTAGTAGCTTAGTGGCTGGAATTTCAACTTTTTTAGGTGAATAATTGAGATGTCGCGGATTCCAACTTACATCACTGCAGTCGAATGTCCTTGCACAGCTATCAACTGAGTTGGCTTAACGAGACATCAGATTCTTAATCTTAATCCTTTTAGTTTTGGTCTCATTTTTTTACGAACGTGCTCCACAATAATAATGCATTCATCAAAAGAAAGTATACAATTTCGCCTATTGATTGTGAATTTCAGGACAAAGGGTAATTGGAGAGCCAATTGTCTCTGGGTTAGCCCTCGACGATTCTTGGCTTTGGCATCCCGACTTTAAGACTGCGGCAAAGCAAGTTCTCCGCTTCTTTCTTTCTTTTTTTTTTCCTAATCTATTGTAGTTTTTATTCTTTGTCTTAAGTTTTAAGAATGTTACGATGTAAGCCGCGTCGAATCTCATGTTTCAGGTATGTCATGAGTCCTCCTATTAGGAGTAAGGGACACGATAAGGCCCTTCAAGCTGCCCTTGCAACAGGGATTTTGCAGCTGGTAGGAACTGATCATTGTGCCTGGAATTCCACCCAGAAAGCTCTTGGAGTCGATGACTTCCGCCAAATTCCGAACGGTGTCAATGGTAACCACTCGACAGTTTTGGATACATGTGCCTAACCTAACTACATTATGGTTGATTTTGAAACGTTCTATTATTAATATGCATCGAAAATTCGCATATATATATAGGTATTGAAGAAAGAATGCACTTGGTATGGGACACCATGGTGGTATGATAAGAATTTCTAGCTTGCATTTCCTTTCTTGTTAGGTTGGTTGAAATGGGAGAGGATATCTATCTAACTAGATTGTATTGTTATATATCTCTTTCAGGTATCAGGCCAAATATCGGTCACCGACTACGTCCGAATAACGAGCACTGAATGGTAAGTTACTCTTATCATTAATTTGATGATTATGTATGGGAAAGTTGCCAAAAATATTAATGACAATCATTTTAGTGCTAGAATCTTCAATATATATCCAAGGAAAGGAGCTATTCTTCCCGGTTCCGATGCAGATATTATCATCCTGAATCCAAACTCAAGTTTTGAGATAACTGCAAAATCTCACCACTCCAGAACTGATACAAATGTGTATGAGGGAAGAAAAGGAAAGGTGCTGGTTTTAACATAAGTTTGGATTGAAGTTCATTACTCTTACTGACACATACACCAAATAGAACACTGACATTTCAGACATGGACACAGACACCAAACACAACACTAACATGTCAGACACGTGTTGCCGTTGGATATACAAATTTGTGTCATATGCTGACGTTCAACGCATGCTTCTATATACATTGGTCAATGATTCAATTCTATTTTCAGGGGAAAATTGAAGTGACTATAGCAGGAGGAAGAGTAGTTTGGGAAAATGATGAACTGAAGGTTGTCCCTGGTGCTGGAAAATACATACCAATGGCTCCTTTTAGTTATCTGTTTGATGGATTGGACAAAAAAGATGAAATTTATCTAAATTCCCTTCAAGCTCCAGTAAAGAGAGCCAAATCTACCACTTGAAATATTCTGGAAATTTAATATATAACAGAAAGCTTTATTGGTGTATTAGAATGAATGAATAAATGTGTTTTGTGATACTTTTTCTACTCATGTAATGAAAATGCACACATTGCTTAGATTTGTATTGAAAGCAATAAAAGGAAAAGGGAAGATAACATGAATAAGATAGTGTAGTTCAATACAAATATTATTCCTTGATCAAGAGCGATGACAAACTCAAATACAACTTTAAACAAATTTCCTGCTAATCTTCTGGTATTCAAAGGTGTATAATATGACTGATGGTATGTACAAATGAAGATGATCTTCAAATTTAAGATATTTTTGAAATTGTGACTGGAAGATTTGTAGCATTGGAGGAGAATGTAAGAGAGGCACAAAAGGCACCACACTGTGAGCGGAAAAAAAAAAAGAAACTGTCAGGGTGTCTAAGGCAGACTCAAAAAGACTTATGATGATAATGATAAGCTCAAAAAAAAGTAAAACTTCATACATTAAGAAGCCAATATAAAAAGTTCTCTAAATACTGGTATTTATAACTTGTAAACTGTAGTAGTTTGAGTCACAAGCAATACACTTTTTCAATATCATTTATTAAGAATGTTGTCATTATACAGCAATAGAAAAGTATATATACTAAAGTAACAAAAGACTAAACTACACTTAATATAATATATTTTCTAACATTTCCCTTCAAACTCGTTATACATTAATAGGGTGCATCGATAGGGTACATCGAGAGATTGTCAATTAAAAAACGAAAACATTTAATAAAATGTGTTTCAGTGAACAAGTCAGCAATCTGCAAGAATGAAGAAACGAACAATAAAGTAATAATTCCTTACTGAAGAGGATGATAGATGAGGTGACAATCAATCTCAATGTGTTTTGTGCGTTCAAGAAAGACCGAGTTATGAGTATTGAAGTATGTCTTAAAACCTTTGTTGAAGAAGAGAAAGAACACAATTTTAAAAAATGTTAAAGATTTATCTAAATTCTCGAGCAAAGTCTTATAGTATTGAATTAGTTAATGAATATTTAAAAAGTATAGATGAATTTTTTAAATTATTGAAACATAAAAAATATAAGGGGATTGCTTCTCCCACCCTAAGTCTTATAGTTTATATTTTTTAAAATATGTTGAATGTACAATTCTAGACCAAGTGAAGAAAAGATTGGTTGTACTTGAACTGATCATGATAGACACTTTGGAAACACAATAACTTACTGAGTTGATTGTTCATGATACATTGAAGAATTTGGTTGGAAAATAGTAAAAGTAATTTATGTAGAGACTAAGACTCCGTGTACCAAAAGATTCAGAATCAGTATAATGAGACATAGACATTATTTGGTGGTAACATTACAGTGTTAAAACATATATTCAGAGACAATAATATCTATTCACAGTTGGCAGGAAATATATCTCGAGCGAGATTGAATTTTATTTTTCAGGAAGCAAAACGAGATGAGAAAATGAGTTTTGATAGCTCAATGTGTGCGGCAGTACACTTAGGAAGACATATTGTCTTCTATGTGCTTGCTTAATTTCAAAGAAGGTGAAACTTGATAGTCCATAAGGAATGGATGATGTTTGCAAACATTGAAAAAGGCTTCAGTTTGATGATGATGATGATGGTGTGATGAAGAACGATAAATCAAATATATCTACTTGACCAAATGGGAAGTGATTCAAGAGAGATTTTTGAAAGCCGATGACAACATGAAACTCTACATAAAAGAGCAAATAAGGAAGATTGTCAATCTAGAAACTATGGATTTGAAACCACAATCGATACCATTCAAAACAAAGGGTGCTCCTAAGAAGATCGAACCTCCACCGAGTGACAATTCAATGATGCGGTCTCCTTCCTATTTTGAACATGTTGACACACTTTTCCAGATTCTCCAACTTCTAAATCTCAAATAAATGTTTTAAAGGTGTTCACATTAGAAAACCATCTCCTACATCGCCTTTACAAACAATCAATCACATTGAAGAGATGTCGACTTTTATTCACAAATACATTGAACAGATTGTAAATGTTAAAGGTGGCGGTGACTACGGTTATCGATTTGTTTCAAATTTGTTCGGTAAAGGAGAGGAGAATCATACACTTGTCGGCCAACAACTTATCAAATAGTTGAGGCACATAAAGAATCATACACAACGCCATATGGGAAAAAAGAACATTTTTATGCAATTTACGAATCTCTTATTCCTTGTGTTGGCGGCCCAGTACCAGAGAAATAATGGATGAGAGTCTTTGAAATGTGTCTTCTTATAGCAAGTGGATATATTAAGGTGTGTATTGATCTAAAAAGATACAGGTTCTCGAACATTTTTTTCCACTTTGGAGTGCCCCACCTCTAAATCCAACGATCGAATTATGTGTTTTGGGTGTCTTTCTAAATCACTGCATTTTATTCAAATTTATTTGAAAATATGATGTCCTTTACCACTAACTTCACCGGAGTGGACAACTCATTCAAGAAAGAAAGTTGAAACTTGGCCGAATCATTGTTTAGAAAGAATGCAAGAATTCACCAAGTTGAGGGAAATTGAAAGAGAATCAAATAAACAAAAGTCGAAGGCAGACCACCCATAAATATACATTTAGGTGGTGTAACATGTTTTGATTCATTTTAGTTTTTCTCTAAAAATGTATTTAGGTGGTTACACATTTTTTTGTATGTAATGTTGGATAGATGTTAACGATGTAAACAATATACATTTTCATGCATTTTAATGTATATTTCAGTTTTCTAAAAATTTCATCATTTTTGTGTTTCATAACAAGTTTTGTTTATGTAATAGGTTCTGTGTGAACAATTACGGGTGCATCCGAAAATACATTTTCAGACGCACCCCAATTTTTAAAAATAAATACTAACATGGGTTTATTCGAAAATACATTTCCAAACTCACCCCATATTATTAAAAAAATGATAAAATGAGTTTATTCAAAAATGTATTTTCGGATCCACCCTAATTTTATTAAACGAAACAAATTGTATCCAGAAGTACATCTCCATAACATTCTCTGAGACATGATTGAGTTTCTAAGGTTCATATTGATCTAAATTTTTATAAATATGGGTGGCCGTGCCACCATACTTGTTAGTAAAAATACACACAAAACCCACACAAAATATCTCAATATGCATATCTCGTTTTTGTCCATTTCAATGGCGAGAAGCCCCCTCTTCAATTTATACCCAGAGAGATCATCTGTATTGTCGTTCTAAAATTAATAATAGAGAATTTGTGCGCAGACAATCGAAGAATTGTAAAGCTCTGTTATCATTCATCGTCGATTGATAATGAAGGAAATATATAGTTCAACAAGTTTGAGCTAAAGACGGGTGAAGATTTAACTGTTATGTGGAGTACATTTCACCGTTACGAAACAAAAGGTCCGATCGAGCTGAATACGAAGATTACGAGATTAACCGAAGATATTATAAAGATGTTGAAATGTCTACTTTGATGATAAAATGTATCAAAATCTATATAAAAACGCCATATCCCATACTTGTATGGGCCTACCTATCCATCATATAGCTAACAGCTTTTGGATAATTTAGTTTATCTAACTTTTTTGGTCGATATAAATTCTGAAAAGTAACATGACAATGAAATTCAATAAAAATAAACTATCTAAATTCTCGAAATATAGAAACAACTGCTGAGGTTGCTGTGTCTGCGGTTTATGGTTATAGTTGTATAGTGATGAATATGATGATGATCTTCAGTTTTCAACTTCTTCATATCTTGTTCTCTCTTTCCTTCTTTAATCAAGTTGGAATTGGATATGGAGAATCTTCTTGGGGAACTTCAATCTCATCATCATCCAACAAGTTGTTAATCAAAGGTGGCACTGTTGTCAATGCTCATCACCAACAAGTTGCTGATGTTTATGTCGAAAATGGAATCATTGTTGCTGTACATCCAAATATTGTGGTACTTCCATAATTTCATTTAATCTTATTTTCTACTAAAACACTATAAGTTTTGAAATTCATGTCTGAGTAATTAAGTCTCACATCGGCTAGTTTGGATATATAAGAGACGCGATCCATATACCTGATGTTTGTATACCTGATGTCTTAAGGTTTTGAGTAAAATATGTGGTGTCAGGGTCTCTTGGATTTTCTATCCTTTTTCTTTGTTTATCATGTAATTTGTATTATCAGGTTGAAGATGATGTGTATGTGATAGATGCCACGGGCAAGTTTGTGATGCCAGGTTAGGCCTTCAAAAGCTTCAATCTAACACCTCTATACAATAATTCACTATCTTCTTTTATGTGACAAACTTTGTGAATGCTTCTTGTTTTTGAACGGATCATAGGAGGTATTGATCCTCACACTCACCTAGAGTTGGTCTCTAGGGGCATTGAATCAGTAGATGACTTCTTCAGTGGTCAGGCTGCAGCATTAGCTGGTGGGACAACAATGCATATTGACTTTGTTAAACCGGTTAATGGAAATTTAACAGCTGGTTTTGAAGTCTATGAAAATAAAGCAAAGAAGTCTTGCATGGATTATGGTTTTCATGCGGTAATCACCAAATGGGACGAAGACGTTTCAAGGGATATGGAGATCATGGTCAAAGAGAAAGGTCAGTGTTTATTTCAGGGCCCTCTTTGAGAGCGTGCAGGGCAGACTATCATACAGGGTCCAAAATTTGTGACATCTAAACCATGTCTAAAAATGATCTTATAAAATGTTTTCTCAGTTAAGATGCGACTAATCTACATAGGACCTCAAATTTAAGACACTCTGGTTTATTTCTTTGTGCTTTAAGATTTCGGGGTGATAAGTGTTGAATGTGACTCATCGTTTACCTAAGTGGGCAGGTGGTAATCTTGTAAACTAAATCATAGTATTTAAATTAAACACATTATGCTATGTATACATTAAGCTTGAATAACACAAAGGTGATGTAACCATTATGTAGCCGGAGACGTAAACACAATTGACCGAACTAAATGACCGAATTTCGGGTTTTTTCTTTGTATTCTTCGTATTTGCTTACTTTTGAACCAGGAATACTGTTCTTTTCTTTTTGTTTCATAGAGCGGAAAATCTCATATACACACACCAGGATTGTAGTGCTAACAATAGATGATAACCCTTTAGACAAGTTTCAATCAAAGGATTGATTTCGGATAGTTCGTCTATGGTTTTCAATATCAGGCATCAACTCTTTCAAGTTTTTCATGGCATACAAAGGAATTCAGATGGTCAATGATGAGCTTCTTCTTCAAGGATTTAAGAAGTGCAAGTCCCTTGGTGCCTTAGCTATGGTTCATGCAGAAAATGGAGATGCAGTGTATGCAGGGCAACAGAGAATGATAGAACTTGGAATAACCGGTCCTGAAGGCCATCCTCTTTCAAGGCCTGCATTGGTAAACTCTCTTTTTTTCTTTCGATTTTGATGAACAATATCTGTCTATGCAGGAGTTATAGAGTGCTTCCCTACTTGACTTGGATACCTATGCAGTTGGAAGGAGAAGCAACTTCTCGTGCTATTCGCTTAGCAGATTTTGTGAACACTCCTTTATATGTGGTTCATGTCATGAGTATAGACGCAATGGAAGAAATTGCAAAGGCTCGGAAATCAGGTTTTTATTTTTTTTGGTCTAGTAGCATAGTGGTTGAAATTTCACCTTTTAAAGGTGAATAAATGGAATGTCGCGGTTTCAAACCCCTGCAATTGAATGTCCCGCACATCAGACTCTTAATTTTAATCTTTTTAGTACTGTTCTCGGTTTTATTTAACTACGTGCTCCACAATAATAATACATTCATTAGAAGAAAGTATACGATTTCCCCTGTTAATTTCGAATCGCAGGACAAAGGGTGATTGGAGAGCCTATTGTCTCTGGGTTAGCCCTCGACGATTCTTGGCTATGGCATCCTGACTTTACGACTGCGGCAAAGCAAGTTCTCCATTTCTTTTTGTTTTCGTATTGTAGTTGTTATTATTTGTCTTTAAGTTTTTAAGAATGCTACGATATAAGCCACGTCAAATCTCATGTTTCAGGTATGTCATGAGTCCTCCTATTAGGAGTAAGGGACATGATAAGGCCCTTCAAGCTGCCCTTGCAACAGGGATATTGCAGCTGGTAGGAACTGATCATTGTGCCTGGAATTCCACCCAGAAAGCTCTCGGAGTCGACGACTTCCGCCAAATTCCGAATGGTGTCAACGGTAAATCACTCCATAGTTTTGGATATATGTGGCCTAACTACATCATGGTTGATTTTGAAATGTTTCATTTTATGCATTGAAAATTTGCAAATCTCTATAGGTATTGAAGAAAGAATGCACTTGGTATGGGACACCATGGTGGTATGATAAGAAATTTCTAGCTTGCTTTCTTGTTAGGTTGGTTGAAAAGGGAGAGGATAGCCATCTAACTAGCTTGTATTGTTATGTATCTCAGGAATCTGGCCAAATATCAGTCACCGACTATGTCCGATTGACGAGCACTGAATGGTATGTCACTCTTATTAATTTGATTTAATGATTCTATATGGTAAAGTTGTCAAAAATATTAATGGTATCTTTTTACTTGTACAATCATTTTAGTGCTAGAATCTTCAATATATATCCAAGGAAGGGAGCTATTCTTCCCGGTTCCGATGCAGATATTATCATCTTAAATCCAAACTCAAGTTTCGAGATAACTGCAAAATCTCACCACTCCAGAACTGATACAAATGTGTATGAGGGAAGAAAAGGAAAGGTGATGATTTTAACTTTATGTTTGGATTGAAATTCATTATTCTTAATGACACAGACACTACACTGACATGTAAGACACTAGTAGTAATAGTTTGAGAAAATGATAATAATTGAATACCAAATTTGTATCCTATACGACATTCAACGTGCGATTCTTCATACATTGGTCAATTGATTATATAAATATTTTCAGGGGAAAATTGAAGTGACTATAGCAGGAGGAAGAGTTGTTTGGGAAAATGATGAATTGAAGATTCTTCCTGGGACTGGAAGATATATAAAAATGGCTCCTTTTAGTTATTTGTTTGATGGATTGGACAAAAAAGATGAAATTTATCTAAATTCTATTCAAGCTCCAGTGAAGAGATCCAAATCTACCACTTAAAAAAAAATGTGCATTTGTGTAGGAGAAAGCTTTAATGGTATATTAGAATGAATGAATAAATGTGTTTTGTGATTTTTCTTTATTGATGTAGTGAAAATGCACATTGCTTAGATTTGTGTTGAAAGCAATAAAAGGAAAAGGGAGTTATGTGTATCAATGTTATTAAAAATTATATAATCATCTTCTTTTTTCAATGAAAACATATCACTATAGTAACTTGAGTCACAAGCAACACAGCTTTTTCTTCTTCTTTCTTAAACCTTGCATATCAAATTGCTCCAACAAATTAGTATAATAGAATTAGTTTGATACAAATATTATTCTTTGATCAAGATTGATGACAAACTCAAATACAACGTTCAACCAATTCCATGTGAATCTTGTAGTATTCAAAGGTGTATAATATGAGGGCGTAACTATGGATGTTGTGCTAACGGAGATGAAGAAAATGACTATGGTAAAGAAAGTCCACAACACCATCGTATTGAGCCTTGGTGATAAGGTTCTCCGGTAGGTGTCGAAGGAGAAGACAACGGCGGGTGTATAGTCGACACTCGAAAGTTTGTACATGACCAAATCGTTGGTCAATCGCCTCTACGTGAAGCAAACTATGTATTCATTCAAGATGAGTGATGACAAAGTCTTGGCTGAGGAGTTGGATATGTTCAACAAGCTGATTTTTTATCTTGAAAATATCGAAGTCAAAGATCAATGATGAAGATTAAGCATTGTTGTTGTGTGCTTTACAACGTTTTCTTACTCACTTCAAAGAAACTCTTTTGTATGAAAGAGATTCTCTGATCTTTGAAGAAGTTCAATATGCCTTGTACTTTAAGAATTTGAGCGAACGAAATAAGCATAAATCATCGTCTCTTGGTGAAGGTTTTTCCGTTAAGGCGAAATTCACGAAGAAAGACGGTAAGTATGAAAATGGAAAAATATTGATCATTAGTATCTCTCCCAACAACAATCAATAGCATCCCACCATACTTGTGCTTTAAATGACATCCATCTAATCCAATAAATGATGTACATGCCAATCTCAAAGATTCCTCTGTCCCATCAAAACACATGTAACACCTTTCAACCTTTGGTTGCAATCCTGGACCCAGAGATTAAGTGTTTAGCTTGAAAGTGTTTCCTAGTGAAACCCTCCTTAATTCAGCATCATATTACCATAGTAATTTGTATTGCTTGCTAGAGTCTCCTTAACTATTTGTATAGCAAGCTAGCTAGCTTTAAAATCCATACATCCAGAGATTTCAGTTCCATACCTCAGTCTAACATCTATCACTATATTATTTAACTTCATCTTGTTATTGTTTTTATCATATCAAAAATAACTTTTGGAACTAAATCTGCCCTGACACTTTTATTAAAAATTGTCTTCCATGTTTGTGCTTCTAAAACAATGTCTTAACTTTAAATGTTGTGATGTTAAAACTTTACTACAAACAACCATACACCTCTTTGCATCAATTTTTTTCAAATCTCACATCTCTATCATTCAAGACATTATGCTCTAGCATAGCATTGTAGAACTTCCTCAATGAGGAAAATTCTGTTCCAACCTTGAAAATGAAATCCTTTGTAATTTCACCGTCTTCATTGAACATAATCACATTTTCCCTATCATCACGACTGTCATCTACTTCCTCACAGTTAAGTTCATCAGTCACACACTCTTCATTTTTTTCATGTTTCCTACCCCTTTGTGGTGTGATAAAACTATGGCTCACTGGCTCACTTGTGGCAACACCATCTGAAGCACTTGTATTTCTTGGTTGACCATCATTTAAACCTTTATCAAACCCTTCATCAACTTGACTATCTTCAAAATATATACCCTTGACATATTCAACACTAGATCTTTCAACATTATCTTCACTTTTTTCCCTTTATTCCTCTCTCTTACACTATTTATAAATGTTTCCTCCTCTCCATTTGGCATGGTCTCAGAATATTTCAACCTCACAATTATAGTTCTCAACAAACGCAACAAACTCAGTTGCATCTCCATCATCCCTAAAGAATTTTAGATCTTCTTCTAAACTATCACCATCATGTTTCCACCACATTTTCACAGCCTCATGTTCAAACTCTTATTCTATCCCCTTGATTAAATCACACGCCTCAAAAAAGGACCAAACCTACACAAACGACTACAAAGAAGCTTAATGCGATGTAGGCGAAATAGTGAAACTGCAGATGGAGTTCATTGACAATGGCATTATGAGAGAGAGAAGCTTTAAAATGAATATAGAGTGAATACATTCGGATTATATGTCAAAACAGAATTAAACAATTTTCCATTTCTAAATTTATAAAAAATGATAAATAAAATAATCTTATCAAAGAAATCCAACGTGGCCACTGATTATTCAGCCATTTTTATAAAAAATATGTCAGATGTACCTCCACAACAATTTCTGTTAAAGCAAATAAATGATAGACTAAAATTGTGGACGAAAAAGTTTAGGATGACCCTTATTCAAAAAATTTTTATAGAGATTAAAATTGAATTATAAGTTATTTATAGGGACGAAAAACACATTTAAGTATTTTTTATTTATTCAATTTCACAAAAGATTCTTATACAATAATTGTCACTTCACAAATGATATATCATTTTTATATCATAATATTTGAGTTTCATTTATTCATCTACTATTCACAAACTTTAAATTTTATGTTATTATAAGCAAGATTATACATAAATCCTCTTAAAAACTACATTTATTATCCTAAGGGACACAACATTTCTATTCATGGACCTTTGCACTCTCTATAAAAGATCAAACGCTTCTGGTGCTAGAAAAGCAAAAGTGTCAAAGGAAAATAGTATGAAAGCATGTTGATTGTCGAAACACGTTTTCTCATGCTTGGCCATTTTACTTGAGGCGGATTTGAGAGTTGTCTGTCCCAAAATAAAACCTCTAGTCCTTAGTCCCACCAATGAGGAAACCCCATTTAAGTCTACACATGCATGTTTCCCTCCTACCCACTCATTCACCAAATAATATGTTGGCCTAATAGTCGATCTTCCCTCTTGTGGGTCAGTAAAAAATTCACAGGTGTCACTTTCTTCAGTGATACCCCATGAATGCCTAAATATATCAAATAGGACATCTCTAACAAAGTTTTGTCATTATTTGAATCTTGGAAGCTCCTAGAAATGAATAGCGTGCTCCCCAAATGTATCCAATCACGCCTTGCAGCAAACAGGGCAAACTTCATCAACAAAAAAATAGGAATCATATGTCAATATGTTGGCCTAGACCGTCAATAGGGATAAGAAGGAGAAAATCTTGAGAAATTGGTTCTTGCAAACAAGCAAAAACCGCTGTTTATCTTGCGGTCATGTCAAACTTTACATCCATGTTCTGAACACTTTTACTAAAATGGGTACTCGCCAAAATATGTTGTGCTTTAGGAGGGACAATATATTTTCTAGTAAAACCGTTAAGATCAAAATCTAGAATCAAAACACTAAGACCATTCAAAGTTCTGTCGAAATCAAGGTCCATACCACATATCCCACTGTATATCTCTCAATATATGATTCTGTAACACCCAAGATTGGGTCCTAGATGCCTCAAACGCGTATGAGACAACCTCTAGTGCCGAGTAAAAACTCAATCCAATAACTCTAGTAGGTAAAGAAACCACACTCCATTATAGATCCTCGGAGAAAGGACCCTTGCCAACAACAAGGTCTTCAACCGTCCTTCGGAACTTTATCAAACCAAATAGTTGCTTTCTCCATATGCTTAGGTTGACACGTTCTAAGGTCAAAAAAGAGCTTGTGATACCCATGCAAGAACGAAGTAAAAGTAGCTTAATCTGAGGATTCCTTAGTTATGGCAGAAGATGCATGAAATCAAAAGCCTTGGCCGCTTTCTTCATGGACAACTCCTCGATAAAGCCTTGACTAACCGTCTTTCCAAGCAACTTCATCCCTAACACTGACATCCCAATGTTTAAAAGAAACAACTCCCCACAAAGTTTACTATCATCACACGAAAGCCAAAAGATCTCAATTTTATGAATATTCAATTCGAGAGCTAATCTCTGAACAGTCTCCCGAATAATGTCAAGGGCTTTGGTCATCTCCAATAAATTTTCTATGAAGGTCCCATCATCAACATACTAAATATGGAAGAAGAAATTTAAAAAAAAAAAAAAAAAAAAAAACTAATTTTATGATTGTGGTAAGTTATAGGAGTAAAATGTAGTTATACTATAATTAAGTATAATTTTAATATGAGAATAATTTTTATTTTATAAAAATAGAAGGCTAAAATATATTTAAATTTATTTATATATTATTAAAAAATTAATAAATTAGATTTATGTTTTGAATGATTGATTTGTACCAGTAAGACAAAAATAAACCGAATTAATTTAACAGATTTGGATCTGTTAATATAATATACAGTAAAATTACTCAGACGATTCTTGAATCAAGGACCACATTACAGTGATTGGTTTGAAAATGGAAACTAAGACACAACAGATATAAGAACCTTCCATCCAGTGAATCGTTTAGTTTCAGCAATCATGGCTTTCATTTTCCTCTTCTCCCTTATCATCACCATCGCTCCATCTTTCCTTGCACATTCACAATCACAACCTAACCAGGTAACTAACTCTTCTTCTTTAGTTGATTTTTCTTCTTATTCTTCTTCTTATCATGTGTATCCATTTTTTGAATTTGGATTCTGGAATTCAGTTTTGTGAAGCTGGAATCGGATACGGAGAATCTTCATGTGGAGGTTCAATTCCATCGTCATCGTCGTCGTCGAAGTTGTTGTTGATCAAAGGCGGTACTGTTGTTAATGCTCATCATCAACAAATCGCGGATGTTTATGTTGAAGACGGTGTAATTGTTGCAGTGAATCCAACTATCACTGTATTATTCTTTCCATTTTACTTTCTCACACTCCTTTTATTTCAATTTTATTAGTTCAATTTTCTATTTTTATTATTGGCGCACTTAGAATTGATTCTGGTGTGTATAATTGATTTTGATATATTTCTACAGAGTAGAATTGATTCATTATACTTGGAAGTTAGGAGTTGTAGCTTTTGAGCCAGAATGTTCTACACTGAAATTTGAAATTTATTGTTCAACTCAATTTTGCAAGAATTTTTCTAAACATAAATCACTTTACCTTCAATTAAATTTTACAAAATCAATTCACTTAGAATCCATTTTTTTTTCACCGCAGAACCAAACTAATGAAAATATCCAAAATAAATAAATTATTTTCATTATTTCTCAAAATGAATTATTCTTAACTAGCAATGATTTACTCCAAGAGTCTCTTATCAGGTTAAAATTTACACAATTGTTAAGAAATGAAAATAGAAAATGTTTTCACAAATTTTGTGTATGAACTTTATGCTTTCTGTACTAGGATTTTTTACTTTTGTAATTTCCATTGTCAGGTTGGAGATGAGGTGCGTGTCATAGATGCTACTGGCAAGTTTGTTATGCCAGGTTAGACCTTTGATTTTTAATCTTACAACATCTCCAATGATGATTCGTTGTGGGTTTCTAACTATGTAGTACTTACACCTACGCGACCACGACAGTTTTTTGAAACCTTACTTACATTTGGCACTTACGGTTGAAGGTGTGTCCGGGTATCTTACATGACGGTGTCTAACATTTATATGGCACTAACACATGTGGATACATACGATCACTTCCATTTCAACAGATTATTGTTGATGCTACGTGTTAGGATTGATATCATGTTTGGTGTTTGCGTTTGAATTGGTATTTCGTAGGTTCTTATTAGTTCTTGGAGGTTTTACTGTTGGAGTGCTCCACATAGGGTGAAAAAGTTTCTTATAAAAGCAATCCATTCTTAGCAATAATTAAGAATAGTAAATGTTTGTGTGAAATTCAAAGGAACACTATGGCCCACTTATGCAGACCAGTGTGGGACTAATTGAAGTCCTTTTAAGAAATACATCATTGCTGTGAAAAGTGAGTGATTTGATAATTAAAAGTGATGTGGCACAGTGGAGTCTACAGTAGTTAAATGCTTGGTGTCTACATGTAAATACTTTTAAAATGAATCACCGTAGCGATGTCACTTGTATGCATGAAGTTTATTTCTAACATTCAATCATGATGTCAATTTGGCATCATCTTCATCATCATCTGATTTTGACACACTATATGATTGCATCTTTTTGTTTACTAACAGGAGGCATTGATCCTCATACTCATCTAGAGTTTGAGTTTATGAACACTGTAACGAAGGATGACTTCTTCAGTGGCCAGGCCGCAGCATTGGCTGGTGGGACGACAATGCACATTGACTTTGTCATACCAATTGACGGGAGTTTAACGGCCGGTTTCGAAGCTTATGAAAAGAAGGCAAAGAAATCTTGCATGGATTATGGTTTCCATATGGCTATTACCAAATGGGACGAAACAGTTGCAAAAGAAATGGAAATCATGGTCAAGGAGAAAGGTTATAATTTACTTCCTTTTTGCATTTTTGATAATTTGATTTATTACGAGGCCGTGGAAGGGTTCTGAGGAATTTATTTCAGGTAGTATGTACATCTTTGTTTTCAAATTGCAGGTATCAATTCTTTTAAGTTTTTCATGGCTTACAAAGGAGCTCTTATGATCAGTGACGAGCTTCTTCTAGAAGGATTTAAAAAGTGCAAGTCTCTCGGTGCCTTAGCCATGGTCCATGCAGAAAATGGAGATGCCGTGTATGAAGGGCAAAAGAATATGATAGAGCTTGGAATAACTGGACCTGAGGGGCATGCTCTTTCAAGGCCTCCAGTGGTTAGTCTCATTTTTGTTCTTTCTATAAATAAATCACGGAACAAAAGAATTCAAGAGAATAATGGAACGCAGATACTGACCATGTTTGGTTTCGTTTCATCGTCTAGACTGTTTTACTATGCCATAGAATACATGATATTCGCTCCTCATTTTTCAACCATCCCTTCACATCTCTGACAATCACACTCTTAGTCGACTTACTTCACATTGCATTGGATTTAGGTGCTTATACTTAGCCAAATTAACTGCTTTTAGCTACCCTTGTCAAAATTTGCATGCTGCTAAGTTGTAATCACTCTAGTTCTACATTCATTCCGATCAATTAATTATCTCTGTTGATGAATCAAATTTAGTCTGTATGTGATTAGAATCATTAGATTGATTACTTGTTTTTATTGTATTCTGTGGTTACTGTGAAGTCTAAAATCTAAATATCGATTAGTATGGTTTATATTACATTTCTTTATTTGACATGGATACTTCCATGTGTAGTTGGAAGGAGAGGCAACTGCTCGTGCTATTCGCTTAGCAGATTTTGTAAACACTCCTTTGTATGTGGTCCATGTCATGAGCATTGATGCAATGGAAGAAGTTGCAAAAGCCAGGAAATCAGGTTCTTAACTTCAATCCTTGTAATGTTCTTCCAGATTATTTAGATAAATCATACAATTATAACATTTAGAGATAAAGTTAAGAGTCCATTTGTAGAAAAATTCATTCGATTGCACAACACTATTCTTGTTTTTGTTTTTATAGAGAAAAATGTAAAAAGAAGACTTGTTGTACTTGAATTACAGCAGCCATAAATAGGTTAACTTGACAACAGTTTACAATTCCACTCTTTTGCTAATCATATTGAAAAATTGGGGCCACTCATATAATCAAATCACTTGCACTTACACAAGAGTCTGAGACTTAGAGCTCATTTGCTTAAACTTGTAAAAAAAAAAAAGTGATTCTATAATGCCGAGATTGTAATTTTTTGTCTGCTTTATATAAGAATCTAAGATAGATGTTGAACATTTACTGTGCACATGCTATTGAGTTGTTAAATTGTGTTTACATATTATGAGATGTTTTGAACATTTTTTTACTTTTGTATTATTAATAGTGTATGGAGAAATCACGCGTTGAAGTGTGACGTTTTAAGTTTTACTGATAACTTAATTTTAGCGAGCTTCCCTACTTGTTTAGTGTTTCCATCTTGATCTTAAGTGCTTTTGTTCCCAAAGTTTTAGTAGGTGACATTTGTTTTCTTACTTTAGGACAAAGAGTAATTGGAGAGCCTGTTCTATCTGGGTTAGCCCTTGATGATTCTTGGCTTTGGCATCCTGACTTTGTGACTGCAGCAAAGCAAGTTCCTTCACTCGTTACATTGTTTTTTCGATAGTTATATTCTTTTGCTGTCTTCAGTTTAAGAATTTATAAGCCATATTTCATTCTCATGTTTCAGGTATGTGATGAGTCCCCCTATTAGGAAAAAAGGACATGATAAGGCCCTACAAGCTGCTCTCTCAACAGGAGTTTTGCAGGTTTCCCGTTGAATTAGAGTTAGCTTTAGTAATCATTTAAAGATAATTGGTTTAAACCTGAAAAATTATTTATGATGGTCTCAGCAATAACATGCTTCATACTCCCTCCTCCATCTTGTATTAATTGCTGTTTAAGGTTATACTTTTGTGACACTAATTATGAGTCGGATGGAGTAATACTTATGAGTTATGATTATTTGTGATCTCTGTATGTTATCTATACCCTGAGCTCAAATTTATTCTCTTTTTAAGATCGTTCA
Source organism: Vicia villosa (assembly GCF_029867415.1). Taxonomy (NCBI): domain Eukaryota; kingdom Viridiplantae; phylum Streptophyta; class Magnoliopsida; order Fabales; family Fabaceae; genus Vicia; species Vicia villosa. The sequence continues at coordinate 93,885,724 of NC_081186.1, read as the reverse complement.
TTTGTCTAAAGGATGCATTTTACAAATTTGCAGCTTGTAGGAACTGATCACTGTGTCTTCAATTCCACCCAGAAATCTTTTGGAATTGATGACTTCCGGAAAATTCCTAATGGTGTCAATGGTAATCAACTGCAAACTTAGACATCTGCAACCTAAATACATGCTGGATGATTTTGAAATGCTTTCTTACTTACGCAATGCAATCTGAAAACTGCAGGTATTGAAGAAAGGATGCACGTGGTATGGGATATCATGGTGGTAAGATATTGAATTTCCAGCATAGCCTTCTGTTTCTTGTCTTGTTCGAGTAAAATGGAAGAGATGATAACCTTCTAACTTGTGTTTGTCGGCATATGTCTTACAGGAATCTGGCCAAATATCTGTCACTGACTATGTCCGGTTGACAAGCACCGAATGGTAAATTTTTAGTGAATCAAAGTAAAAATTAGCATCCTATTATGGAAATAAGGAAATTCATTATTTTGATTTGAAAAAAGTGTTTGATGAAAATCAGAAAACTATGTTTTTTTAAAATATATTTCTACTATTACTTCAGTGCCCGAATCTTCAATATATATCCAAGGAAAGGAGCGATTCTTCCTGGCTCTGATGCAGATATTATAATTCTCAATCCAAATTCAAGCTTTGAGGTATCATCAAAGTCACACCACTCCAGAGTGGACACAAATGTCTACGAGGGAAGGAGAGGAAAGGTACTGGTTTAAGTATACCTTCTCTGTTACCTATAGCGTAGCTCCATTCGACATGTGTTTGTTTGTATATATTATTCAATAATTGAAGTTTTATCATGTGCTACCAAGATTAAAAGTGTTTTTTTTTTTTTAAATTGTTATTTCAGGGGAAAATTGAAGTGACTATAGCAGGAGGAAGAGTTGTTTGGGAAAATAATGAATTGAAGGTTGCTCCTGGTACCGGGAGATACATACAAATGTCACCTTTTAGTTATCTGTTCGATGGATTGGACAAGAAGGATGCCAGTTATCTAAATTCCCTTAAAGCCCCCGTTAAGCGAGCACAGTCTGCCGCTTAATTTCTGTCATCGTTGGTTAGGGAGGGGAGTAAGGTATGTAACTCCAGTTGTTCGACCAAATAAATAAGAATAATGTATACTGGTAAGCATCGTATGTATATATATTTTGTGCAACATTTTCCAAAGATATAATGTACATTGCTTAGACTGTATCAAAATCAGTTGAGGAAACAGGAGCCATAGCTATTATAAGATACTGTACAATGTGTAACGGTCAGGTTTCTATTGAAACTTGTCTCATCTATACAAATATTTTACAAGTCATAGATCCTCCTAGTAGTACTTTTAGTAGCACTATAGCATGCATGCCTTTGATTTGAGTATGAAGGTGTGGATATGTTTGTTTGGTTCTTTATCAGATCAAGGCCTAATACAGCAATTTAAGTAGGTCAGAATCCTTCTTTTCCCCTGCATGATAATATTCAATGAATGTATTAGAAATTGGATTTGTCAATACCTCAGTATTGTCATTTCTCTGCATGTTCTTCTCTATGTCCGAGCTGCGAAGCCGGAATAGACTTCTATGAGCTCTCTCTAATCTATAACCTATGTTGCTTTTTGACCTCTGTAACACGACACCCCTAAAAAAAGGTGTGTCCGTGTTTGTGTCCGAAACCGACACCGACACTTGTGATTACGTTTAATTTATTCCTTTTTTTCAAATTATTACCGGTGTTGACGTGTTAGTATCGGTGTCGTGTTTCTGGTGTCATTGCTTCATAGTTTTTGACAATAGTACTCCTCCTAGTAAATGATCCATGTGCATTGATTGATCAAGGGGGTATGAACCAAATCTAAGGGGAGTACTTTGCTAAAAAAAGTGTTCAATTTTGGAAGTTGAAGCTCACAATATAAAATCTCAAGCAATAGGAAAAAATATGCATGAAACTTAAATAGCATGTAAAGAAAATGGCCTCACCATGACTACAGAATCTTCTTGAGAAGGAGTGCGAACTTTGGCATGCGGTTGAGCATGAGCAGGTCGAGCATGAACTGGATGAGCAGGAACCCGATGAGCACGACTACCTTGAGGAGGATGAGTGTGTCCATGTTTAGCTTTGGCAAGGTCCCGAGCATGATGAACATGATGACCATGAGCAGGATGAGCATGTCCATGATTAGTTTTAGCGAAGTCCCGTTCATTCCCGATGCTGCCACGCTTGACTTCAGTCAAGTCAGTTTTCTGATGCTTTTTGTTCGCACGAGCTTGAGTAAACACCATTGAATAGTCGGTAGCTCCGATAGCCTTTTGGTCCCACCCTCCAAACTGAGGCACGGATGTTTTAGCAGAGTTTTTCTGCAAACATAGAATCATAGATAGTAATCAGTACTTTTGTTGTTGCTCATTCTTTTGCATGCAATAAAAAACATCAAAGTTTATCTCGATTTGGAAGCTTCTCCACCAACTTATAATGGTTAATACTCTCTCGATCAAAGCACATTAGCCATTTCAAGTTCAAGGTTCAAAACTCAAACTTCCAATTTAAATATTAAGACGAAAATCTTGAGTTTCTTGACCTTGTATTGGTTAATACCCCTGCCTAATGCACATTAACCAATACAAGCTCAAGACTCCAAGAGATTGCGTTCTCATATCCGATATCATGTTCATATCTATAATAATCTAAAAATATATCATAAAATCATAATCAATTTTTAATTAGCGATTAAATGAGCTTGGACACATAAGCATTGCTGCATCAAGAAAAATTATGGTTAGAATTTGACTAAAAGAAGGAAACGATTATCTAGAATGCAATACACACAATAATCATGATATTCTTGAAGATCATGATGTTGTTTTGAAAACTTTCTTCGGGAAGAAGTTTTCGTAACCCTGAATCACTTAGGATATACATTTCTTTCCGATAAATGAATGAAATCATGTGATTTTTTAGAAATGTAGGATAGTTAAAGTTGTTTCATTTTCGTTGTATATGTTTGATTTTATTATATAGATTTAGGCTTACCATTACTCTGTTTTGTTCCATGGCTGGATGAAGAGGTGAGGGACCTAAGATCATGAAGCTGTACAAATCAAGGTGTTTATTAATGTTATGTTTTCAAGAAATACGTCCAAATGAATGGTGTTTTGATGTTAGAGTCATGGGGGGTTTTAACTAGGGAAACTACGATAAAACTTGACATTTTGTTATGCTTAGCATTTAAAATATCCCAATCTTTAAGGAACGGATAAACGAAATTAAGGGAATTTTATAGTAAAAGTGGTACAAAAATAGGTTGCTTGTCCATGTTTAGTATATGTTACTATTGAAGAAGATATTTACACACGATTTTGTGCCATGGAAATCTAACTTCTCAATAACAAAAGCAATAACTAAAGGTATAACTAAAATGCCAAACAAAATTTTGGTTTATGCTACTTTTAGATGTATCTCACTATTCTTATTTTGAATTGCTTTGTACAAAACGCACGTCAATATTATAAAAAAATATATATCATTTTTTAAAATTATTTTAATTTCTTTTTTTTTTATGTCAAACTAACGGAATATCTAGTATGATTTTGGCATAAATCGGATATCCTCTACACACAACTGTAGAGATTAATACTCGAGCTGAAAAGAGCTATTATAGGCGGCAAAATACTCCCTCAAAAGATTTAACACTGTTGCGTGCTTAGAATTGAATTCGAACCCATAACCTCTAATATGTTTTTAGTGTAAATCAGATATCTAGTATGTTTGTCCACGTTAAAGTATATATATTTTGTTTCAGGGTCGATTTTGTGGGTATGCAACAAGGGTCAGCATAAAGCCTCAAATATTGAGGCCTCAAAATTATATGTGGGAGGGGAGAACCACAATTGATCCCCCGCAACTGCAATCGGGAGGGGGCTGGAACCACTTGATGCCAGAACTGACCCTCGAACCGGACTAAACCTGTGGTGAAAAATCAAAAAAAAAAAAAAAAGATTTTTTTGCACCATGTTACATTCTTCCATGTCTTTGGCGAAATTTCAAAAATGCCCCACATTTTCGGAGATACATCTCCGAATGCACTATTTATTCAGTTTACCTAAATTAAATTCGGAGACGTATATGTAAAGGTGCTTTAGAGTATGTTCGCAGATACATCTTCAAATTATTATTTTTTCAAATAAATTCAAAAAATTCATTCGGAGGTGCATCTTCGAACTAGGTAAACATATTTAAACCTCACATCCGACTTCCCTTCTTCATTTTCACGCTCTTCTCATTCTTAATTTGTAAAAAGTTTTCCTTCCCCATTGGAGCTCGTGAGCAACATTGTTCTAGTATCAACATAAGAATCTCTACTTCTATCCTATCAATCTCTTCTCACTCTACCTACTACATTCAACATTTTGCATCATCTTCAACACTTTTTTAGTAAGATTCTCTTTTAGCTTATTTTGAGCTTTGATTTATGTATAATGTAAAATAGTTAATTTTTAATGCATTAGGTAGTATTAGCATTCGAAATAGGTAATATGTAGTAGCATTCAGATTATTTGGATGGTTAGGGCAAGTGAAGATGATGTTTCTGCCATTGAAATTAAAAAAAATGAAGCTTTTTTGCTCTGAAATGGGTCATTTCTGGTGCTTGGAAATACATCTCCGAGTTCTTTCCTTCCCGATGCAATGATGTCTCTTTTTGATGTTTCATGTGGGAACAGTATCATGTTTAGTATATGTTAGACTGGTGCATGTGGAAGTTTGGGTACGTGCAAATCATTCACTGGCCCCCCTTCGAGGTTGCTCCTAAGAGCATTGTCCGCAGACATCTAGATGGCATTTTGGCGGATTTTGAGGGTCATCTGGTACCGGAGGAGTATTAGAGGGTGAAAACCACATCTCAGTGGCATTTTGTTGAGGGTTACATGACTTGGTTCTATTCTGTGTCACACATTGTCATGACACCAGTCCCTTTTGGACGTCCACCTAGGCCTGCTCATGAGAATATCCTAAAGAATGAGCAAGTCAGGAATAACCATGTCGTTGATGTGTCCATCTGTTAGAATATTATGTGGAAGGTATAGAGTATGGGCTATTCGAGAGAGATGACGATGATGTGGTTTCTCTAACATGTTTCATTCTTACCGAGGCACAAAATATCTTAGGTTATTGTCGACAGAGGAGGAGCCATGGTGTTAGGATTATGCATAATCAGTAGATTATGCATTTGATTGTATTTTGAGATGTTTTGGTATGATTGTCTCTTTTAAATTAACGCAGTGATATTCGTCTTTTTTAATTACTCTAATCTATGATATTCGTGTTTATTGATCTTTGAATCAAATAATAGAAATGTAAATCGAATTAAGATGACTTTGGATTAAAAACACTACAAATTTAGGACAATGTTTCTACATAAGAAACACGCAGGCAAGATTTCAGAGAAGTATCTACAAATTTACTCAAAAAATATTCGCAGATGCATCTCCGAACTCTTTTTTGATAAAAATGGGGTAGCTGTTTGATTTAGGATAAAGAAATGTGACTTCGGAGATGTATTTCAAATTAACCTCAGAAATAATTGGAAATGTATCTTCGAACTAAATTTTGGCAAAAAAAATGGAATTTTGTGTGTTCGGAGATGTATCTCCGGAAAACTAAAGGATATTTTGGGGTTTTCAGATGTGCATCCCACACAATAAGGGTAGGAAAAAATTCACTAAATATATTATATTTCGCAATAATATCCAAAATGACAAGTGGCCCAGTGGTTGTACCCAAGGATTTCGGAGAGAAAACAATAACCTTGTCCTTGGTTTGATTCTTGTATATGGTATCTTGACAATTTAATTAGTTTTACTCTACAACAAAGGTGGCCCTATAAAGGTTTCGAGGCTTGATTTTATTTTAAAATAAAAAATTAACCTACATAACAATTTAAGGTTTTAAAAATTATTTAAAATTATCTTTTAAAAATTTGTGAACCTATAGTAATCAATAGTTTATTTTAATTTATGACCCTAGACACCTTAACATAAGAAAAGCCCTTCCTATTTTATACAGTCTCCCTAACACTTGAGTGCTTCTCAATGCATGCTTGCGGATCTTTCTAGCTTCCAGCTCGTCTTGTGGTAGCTCATGTAACACCCCTTTTCTAACCCCAAATATATCATACAATCAAACAGAGTAAGCATGCATAAAGGAAAAAGGGCGCCACATGTTGATTTTCACCAAAACGAAAATCCTAAAACAACATACATACAACATCCATAATACGCAAAGATCATATTGTAACACAATTGTAACCTCATGTTCTCATACATTATGCATAAACGCTTGCGGAAAACAATTTTAATTGCTATTAAAGATTTCAATGAATATATCCCATACTATATTCATCTACCAAATTCAAATAACATCAATATCTTTGTTACTTGAACATTACAATTCTAGGCTACAACGGCCTTTAAATCAACATATCCAAATGTCATCACGTACATTCAACATTCAACAAAACATAAGAAATAGCAATATTCAAACATGAACATAAGTCTAAGAAAACCCCTAAGTGTTACATGATAAGAGTGTATGACTCTCTACCTAATCAAAACGAAACCTCGGAGCTCTTCGGCTAAGCCACGAATCAAGCAACTACTCTTCTGAACCTGCACGTTGACAACCAAGGGTAACATTCAAACAGAAGGGTGAGAATTCAAATTCTAAATAGAAAATATAATAATGGGAAATGCAACATAAATAAGCATACATTTCACAATTCTTCACTCCTCTCAAAACATGCATTCATCTCTAATATAAGGTTAACATGTTTGATACAATCAAGCATCACAATAATTCACAACTTCATATATCGACAATTTACATATATACACATATATCCCTCATACATGTATATATATTCCACATTTCACATCAAATATGTATTAATCACATATATCTCATTCTCATCACATTCTCTAATTCATATAAAATAATTCATCATTCCACATACATGCATATCAATCAAATTCACATCCACACATTCATACCACATAATCACACATAACAACATTTCACACCGACACGTGCGACTCAAGTGTGACTCTATGCGATATGCATGTGGATCCCTTCGTTATCATTTCCGATCATGCCGATTGTCATTCTCTCTAGACTAGATAACCACCTCAAAGCCCCATACTCGTTAAGCTTTCAAACCCCATACTCGTTAGGTTTGGGATAAGTAAATAACCTTCGCGAGATTACCCAACATTGCCACTTTCAAAGACTCATGCTTGTGTACGTGTGCAACAAAACAAGACTCATGCATTTAAGACGATCTCTCTATCTCTTAAACTACACAATCACATCTTTCCAACTTTGCACATTATTACACAACATGACATTCCACCAATATCAAACATCAATTAGCATTTAGAAATCAATCACATAATACACGGTTATCATATTACATAATGCATCCATGAACATTGATCATGCACAATTCATCCATAACATACACATATAAGTAAATGTTATCCCCAATTATCATCATAATTAATCAAACAAGTTCCAATCCATCCTATTCTATCATATAGACAATTATTTAAGCTTCAATATGCTTCAAACGACACCTAAAAAGGAGTTACGGATCAAAAGTTATGACATTTTAAAGTTTGGAAAGTTCTGCCTACAGCAGGGTCCGCTCAGCGGCCATCTAGCGGGCTTTACAGTAACTTTCAGTCTTCGCAGCTCCGCTTAGCGGCCAGAGTCCCCGCTTAGCGGCCGTGCGATTATGCAGAAAAACTCAGCAACATACAGAACTGTGAAATCACACACCCACCACTCTAAATCACATCCAAACATCAATAAACATCAAATACAACCAGTATTCATCATTATTGAATAACATATATCATCAAAATCATGTTTAATCATGTAAATCCATAGAAATAGCATAGAAATTAGGGTTCATACATTTCTCATGAAATAGCAAAGAATGAAGAGATTCACACAACACAAACATTACCCAATCATAGATTCTACAAGAACTTGTATTCAAACCCTTACCTCTAACTCTCAATCCACCCTCTTCAAGAATCTACAAATTCCTTCTCCTTCTCTTCTATGTTCTTCTCCTCTTCTCTACTCTTCTTTCTATCTTTTGTTTTCCTTTTTCTTTCTAATTAGGTTATGACATAACATTCTCTCCTACCTCTCATTATTTTATTGGGCTTAACCCACCTAATACTCTTTCTCACTCAACTAAGCCCATTTAACTAATTTCAAATAAAATTCTACCATTTATTAATTAGCTAAATAACATATTACCACCCAATTAAATAATTATCACTCAAACAATAATTAAATAAAACACACAAACAATTATCAAATATCAAATAATCCTAATTAATTAAATCTAATAAAAATAGGGTGTTACAGCTCATGTATTTGCGAATAAAGTATTATAGGCATTATCTAAACATTTGTTTGGGCGAATTCGACAGTGTTAGTCTCGCTCACCTCGATACTAGGGGCGACGAGCGTCTCTTGAAGTATAATGAAATTGTACCTTATTTTTTCAAGATGGCGAACAAAATATGCGCCCTAAAATTCTGTTGTTTGGGCATATACATTATATCGAAAACTTTGAAACATTATGAAAAATCACATACATATTTTAGATACTTGACATGCTAGGGCTCCTTTTTCTAATATTCCCCGGCAACTTGATTTCCCACAAATTGGGAGTCGTTCTAGGATTTCAAATTCTATGCGCCTACCTCGAGGGTGAGGGCCATGCCAGCAATGAGAGCTTCATACTCGGTTTGGTTATTGCAAGCCTTAAACTTCAACGATTGCTAAATCTACAGATTGTCCAGTCCTTCTAACACAATCCCGACACCACTTCCTTTTAAGTTAAAGACTTCATCTATTGATAGCTTTCAAATAGGAGGAGCCTCCTCGCCTAATGGTAAACTAAATTCCGCTAGAAAATCATCCACTTCTTGTGATTTTATGATATATAATTGAGATATTTTGGATGTTTTGGATGTCGTATTCAGATAATTCAACCACACATGAAAAAAATCTTATTGCTAAGTCTGGCTTATTTAGGACCTGCCTAATGGGGTAATTTGTCTTTACCATCATTCGATGCCCTTGAAAATAGGGCCTAAGCTTCCTCACGGTTACCATGGTTTCCAGGGCAAGCCTCTCAATCTTCTAATACCGGGTATCAATGCCCTTAAGCACATTTCTCACAAAATAGACAAGTCACTCTATTTTATGTTTTCTAGACGAGTACTAAACTTATCGCCTGGTCACTGATGGACAATTAAATGTATAAAGGCGAACTTGTTATCAAGCGTGTAAAGATGGACGACGGAGCTAGAAAGGCCTTTAAGTGTCACGTGTGCCTAGATAGGGTTTTGAATGGCTACTTTTGTATCACGTGCGCCTAGATAGGGGTGGCGCACTAGGCGACACACTCCATTCTCATATCCAAGTTGTCCTAGTAGTATTTTTGGGCAGCCTCCAGGTCTCGTTGAATTGAACCAACTCACCCATCAAGTAATAGGTATTTTAGGCTCAAATGAAGAGTCGACAAGACCGCCCCTAGTAAGTTAAGGGCGGGCCTCCCCAAGACGGTGTTGTAACGAGACAAGGTGTCCACCACTAGATACTTTACTTTAATCATTTTGGTATTTGCCTCTGAGTCGAACGTCGTTTAGAGCGTTACGTGGGCTCTTTACTTGTACCTGTTTGCTAGACATACCAGCCACAAACCTTATGATGTTCTTATATTGTCTGGATCAAGCCAATTTTTTTGGAAAATGCTTAAGAATAAGACATTTGTTGAGCTACCATGGTCGATTAACACTCGCTTCATGTCTAAATTATCATATTGCACCGTGATGACCATGGGATCATCGTTATGAGGGAGAACCCCAACGACATCTTCATTCGAGAAGGTAATTCCGGATTCTCGTTATTCTCCCGAGATTTTGGTAATGTTAGCATACACAACTTTTGTTATTAAAACACGTTAGGCGTACTTTTTCTGGGAGGAACTCGATCCCCCATCTGCGAAATCCCCAACGATGGTGTTGACAGAGTGTTCTCAAAGCTTTGCTTAGACATCCTCGAGAAAAGATGGTGAAAGAAAATGATGAGCAATTATGGAGTGACCCTTGTCAATTTTACTGACAAAGAGGTGCCTCATCTAATAAATGGACGGTTGATCTAGGAAACAAGCAATCAGAAGGTATTATGGACGATATGTTTATATAGGTGAGATGTTATGTCAATTGTATTTCATGCCACCCTTTATAGGCCTTTTACAAATAGAAGTACACCAATACTTCTCTTAATTAAACTCTTTTTAAATCTAACGTTTAGAACTCTTGCACAAACATAACGGAAAAGGAAAAATATGCATAGTTGCATAACTTTAATAATGGTATAAAAAACATACTCCCTCCTGTCACTATTATGAGTAAAAAAGTGATCTTAAATCTTTATCACTATTATAAACAAAAGTATTAATTTTTAAATTAATTAATGCTTATATTATTATACCTTAATTTAATTTTAAAATATTTAATGTTGATAGTTGATTCATCAATATAATTAAAAATATATATAATTTTTTTTTATTGTACATAAAATTAAAAAAAATAATTATATTTGACTGATTTCTTTAATTAATTAATTAATTAATGTGAAAGTAGTTTTTTTTTTTTTATAATTGTGATGGGAGAAACTATTCTTGTGTAATCAATTTGGTTTCCTCGAGACTGAGAACCAAGCGTGCGTTTTAGAAAAGTAGGAATTCAATTTTCCTTTCAATTATTGTCAAAGTTTTAAATTATAAATTGAGAGAAAAAAGTTAGTGTCAACTACAAAACGACAAGATCGAGTTTCGAAAAAGAAAGAAAAGAAGCCGACGCAAAAGTGAGATTTTTGTTTTGTTACAATGAATAAATAAAAGTATAAATATATTTTAGAATATATACTTTTTTAATATTGTTGTATTTTAAAATGATATTATTCTTCAAAAATAAATAATTGCATAAAACAAGTTAAGAAGTCAATTTGAAGTTTGAATCCATTTCTTTATTTAAGAACCATCAAATTTGAATATTGCCATGTGCGAATAAACGACGCATTGGCAAAACAATAATTGAATACGACTCCTAGTTTCTTCTCAATTTAATATTTAAGGTGTTTCACTTTAATATTTTAACCATTTATAATATATCAATATTATAAATTTTAAAGTATTAAATTTATACAATATCTCAATTTTCTCTATAATACAAGCATTTAGCGATATTTTAATTTGAAAATTTCTTTACCCACTTCCCTATGGGGGTCACCCCCAGCGAAAACCCAAAACTGCCCCTGCTTCGGAGATGAATCTCCGAAGTTTTTTTTTTTTTTGATTTTTTTTTTACTTCGGAAATGCATCTCCGAAAACACCAAATTTTTGATGTTTTCGGAGATGAATTTCCGAAGTCAAAAAAATTCAAAATCCGTGAATATTTTCGAAAGTTCATTTCCGAAACTGTTGCTGCATATACAAATTTTCCTCCTTCACTATTTCATCATTTTTCTCCAAAACTTCTCAAAACCCTCTCTAAAACCCAATCAATCTCCATCAATTTTTCGCCATAAAATCAAGTTTCAAACCGTTGATCACGTTAAAGGGAGCATAGAAAGCTACAATTTCAGGTAAACATCTCTCATTTCATCCCCTATTTCACTACATTGATTCAACAAATTTATGCTGAAAACTGATATGGTTCGGAAGTTCATTTCCGAAATATATCACCTAATAAATTTCGGAAATGAACTTCCGAAATATGCCCTGGCAGTTAAAAAAAACAGTTTTGGCCAATTTTGCTAATTTATTCATTTGTTAGGTATGGTGCATCCGGACAACATTGTGCAAGCCGATGACGCAGTAGTTCCCGTAATTGTTAGCGTTAATAACGATCCGGTTATCGACGTTAATCCTATGATCAATGCGGTTGATGTTCGGCAAGAATTTACAAATGATCGGAGCTTCGGTAGTCGCGAACAATTGATTGATTGGGTTCGGAAGGAAGCTAACAAACTTGGATTTGGAATTTTTATTTTAAGGTCGGACAACGGAAATAGTAGGCGGAAAGCTTTTGTTGTTTTGAATTGCGAACGGGGTGGTAGTTATGTACAATCAAACCGTGTGCTAAAACACGAGGACACGGGATCGAGAAAGTGCGGTTGTCCGTTTAAGTTGCGTGCCACTCGGAGGGTTGATGATATGTGGCGGTTAACCGTAATTTGTGGAATTCATAATCATGCCTTGGATGTCAAGTTACACGGGCATCCAATGGCGTGTCGTTTGTCCCGCGAAGAGAGGAAAGTGATATCGGACCTAACGATAGTCAAAGTGGCGCCTCGCAACATACTTGCCGATTTGAAGCGTAAGAAACCAGATAGCGTTTCAAATATCAAGCAAGTTTACAATGAACGATCTCCTTCCTACTTTGAACATGTTGATGCATCGTTTTCGGAAATTCATGAGACACCGAAGTCCACGTGTAGTGGTAACAAAGGAGCCCGTATTTCGAAGCCACCTCGCACACCGCCGATCAAAAAATCACCGATTGTCTACATTGATGAGATGCCACTTTTTATGCACAAATATATCGATAACATCGTTGATGTTGGAGGCGACGGCAATTGTGGATATCGGGCCGTTGCGGGTTTGCTCGGTAAAGGGGAAAATAATCACACTTTAGTCCGACGGGAGCTCATTGCGGAGTTGACTTCGTATCGGGACATCTACGGCCGACTATATGAAAATCAAGAAAAGTTTGCAAAAATTCATGATGCATTTATTCCATCACTTACCGGTATCGCTCCGGTTTCGAAGTGGATGTCATTCCCCGAGATGGGTCATCTAATAGCAAGTGCGTATGATATGGTGTGCGTCGATTTGACGAGGTTTGGACTAAGTGAGACTTTCTTTCCACTTCATTGTCGGCCGTAGTTGGACGCGTCGGGCCGCATCATATGCATCGGGTATCTACGATCGCGGCACTTCGTTCAAGTGTTTTTGAAACCGGGTTGTCCTATACCGGCTACTTCTTGTCAATGGACGACACATCGTTCAAATGAGGCGGAGACTTGGCCGGATCCGTTCGTTTCGAGAATGGCGGAGTTTGAAGAAATGATGAGCAAAGAGCGCGAGCAAAATAGAGAGCGGTCGAAGAACGTGCCTATTTTGGACTTAGGATCCACCGATTGGTTCGGAGAATTTTAGTTCGTTCCGGATTGTTTTTTGTTTGTAGCGATCATTTTTTGTATGTATTGTTGTTTATCATGTAAAATCGGACCGATTCAATACATATATAATATAAGTATGTTTTATGTTGTCATTGCCTATTTTATGCCTATTTTGTATGCTTTTGGTATTGTTTACACAAAACAGAATGCAATGTACAAAATGCAAAATTCACCTCTGTTTCTGCATAATTCGGAAATGAACTTCCGAAATATACATGTCTGGAGCCTATTTTCGGAAGTTCATTTCCGAAATGTCCCCTGAGGCAGGATAAGGTTTGTTGGGCCATCAATGCTCCAATAAGTCTATAAATACTACACACTCTTCTTCATCCTCTTCACACCACAAAACACAAATGACACAAACCTGCCCCCACCTAGCATTCATCTACTTTGAAACCGGCTACCCGATGTCGTTCCAATTTCGCTTCTCGCGCGACACGCCGTTTGCGGAATTGATACCGTCGCTCAACACGCTTTTGCGCTATCCCGAGAATCCAAAGGTTGTCAAGCTCGAGTACTGCTCGCCATCACTTAACGACGAGGGAGGCATTAAGTACACACATTTTGAGATCAAGAACGACGAAGATTTAGCGGTTATGTGGACAACGTTCGACCGATTTTCTTCGAAAGGCCCGATCGAGTTGGACGCCAAACTTCAAAGATCGGCGGACGACGTTATCAAAATGTTGACTCATCCCCACCTACCCGTGTTCAACAATATGTAACTTTAATTTTCAGTAATATTATCGTTGTAATCTTCACCCGATTAAATAAAGCGAATCGTTGTTGTTTTTCATTTTTCTTTGTCCAGACATAAATTCGGAGGTTCATTTCCGAATTCCATCATGGGGGGTGAGTTCAGAGATGAACTTCCGAAACACCACATTTTCTGAAAATGTAACTTTATTTCGGAGATGCATCTCCGAAATCAATATTTTATATTAAAAAAAACACGTTTTCAGAAGTTCATTTCCGAAAACACCTTTTTTCCAAAAAAAAGTACCTTTTCGGAAATGAACTTCCGAAACAAGGGGTAGTGTGGTAAATTCACCAGGGGTGGGCAAGAAGGTTAGGAGGTGGGTGAAGAAATTCTCTTTAATTTTTGCTCTTTGTTTTTAGAGGTGTATTTTTAGATTTTTTTTATTTAACGTTGGATTATTCAGCAGGTGCATCTATAGGGATGTCAATTGCATCTGTTAATGGGGATCCCTGTGGGGAATATCTGTGCGGAGATTTGAAGTTGGGGATTTTTTTCCCCGTGGGGATGGGGATGGAGGGAAAAGTTCCCCCGATAACACTTTGGGGCGGGGATTGGGAAAGTATCCTCCGTCCCCGTGGATTCCCCGACTCCGAAGATATATGTTAATTTATATATTTTATATATTATATAATTATATAATTTTACAATGTATTAGAAAATGAAGAGTCATTAGAAGTTATATATTTGTCACACATAATCAACCACTAGCGCTGGACGACATCGGTATTGTGGTAGTAAATTAGTGGAAGCACGGTAGCAAGAAGTTATGTTACTATTTATTTATTTTTACATAAAAAATATTAGCAACATCAAGTTCTTTTGCTTTTTTTATTTATTATTGATGCAAGATGTATTTTGATTTTTTTTTATAAAATAAAGATGCAAATATATGCGTTTTAAAAAATACGGAAAAAAAAAACAAAATACTAGTGTCATAGTTTTGATAAAAAAATGTAGAAATTTTCTTAAGATTCGATCTCCGTGGATATCCGTGGGGATCTGTGGGGATGGGGATGGAGGGAAATATTCCCCCGTGGCGGGGATTGGGGATGGGGATGAGGACTAAATTTGGGGGCGGGGTGGGGAGTGGAGAAGCATCCTCCGGACAATATCTGCCTCGTTGACATCCCTATGCATCTATAGAATCGTTTAAACAACATTAAATAAAATTTTTGTAGATGTATCTACGAAATAAATCAACATTAAATAAATAAATAAATGTTTCTAAAATATACTCTAAAAATAGAGAATATTTTTGGAAACGCGTATGGTGTGATGAGAATCCCGGAAGAAACAGGATGAGAAATTGTCTAAATTTAAGTGATAATTTTAAATTTAACAATATTTCTATATTATTTTATACCTATCATTTAATTAATTTGTAATTTTTCAATATATATTTTGATAATTTTTATTTGAAAACTAAATATGATGTGTTTAAAATTTAATGCTAAATTTTGAGTAAATAAAATCTCATAAAATATTTATTACAACTAAACCGTAATAAAATATGATCTATATTTTGACAAAACTAAATAATAATTAATTTATAGAATACTTTAAAATGACGTGTTTGTACAAGATTCATAGAGACAATGTAAAATGCACCAAAGGCAAGTAGATTTTAAGTGTCATTACTAATGATTTCATCGTATAAAGATCTAAATATACAAAATATATGTCACACTTTTCAATGGTGTTTGCCATTTTTTTAAAAAATGAAGAGGATCATTGTAACACCCTGGATTTCCGCTTACCCCGCAGGGCTTCCGGCCTACCAAGCATGTCACCAGCTTAATCAATAATCCCCCCTAGGTCCGCTTACCGGCTGCCCAGGAAATATTATTTTTGCCTCCCGCAGGAATCGAACCATGTACCTAGGGGTTAAGTACATATTCATAGCAATTCCTGCTACCACTTGACCATATGGTCAATTGGTAGCAGGAATTGCTATGAATATGTACTTAACCCCTAGGTACATGGTTCGATTCCTGCGGGAGGCAAAAACAATATTTCCTGGGCAGCCGGTAAGCAGACCTAGGGGGATTATTGATTAAGCTGGTGACATGCTTGGTAGGCCGGGAGCCCTGCGGGGTAAGCGGAAATCCAGGGTGTTACATTAAAAAGGCGCCTTTTTATGTAACAGCCCGAGCCTTCGGCGTTCCCGGCACTATTACCTCACGATCTTCTTTACTCCCCTCTCTAGTAAAGTTTTTGCCTTCCGTGGGAATCGAACCATGTACCCTGGGGTTCAAGTACATGTTCAATCCATTCCCACTACCACTTGAGCTACACTATTGTAACACCCTTCTAAACCCCCGAGAAAAATTATAATATAATCAGAGTAATAACACATCAAGGATGCTACAATTATTAAAATAAATCAAAATACCAATGTCGTTCGTCATGCTTTATTAAGATTAAACCAAACTCCAAACATGTGTTCATCACAGCGGAAACTTATTTTTAACAATGCAAGGAACATATCCAAACAGTTCAACAATACATAATCCATAATCAAAATAGCAACAATCTCAAGTAACGCTAAGGCTAATCGATCCCAGTGTTACAATCAGAGCATGACTCGACACGTACTACGGGCTAGCCTACAGCTATCTTCACCCAATCAAGACGCCGCTACATCCTTAATCTGAAATCATCAAAGTAAGGGTGAGTTTCATTCGAATTAATAACCATTATACAATCATAAGCAATAAAATCTCATAGCAACTATCATCCATTCAACATACATATAATCGGAATTATTATAACAAGCAAGCATCAGTGTATAAACATCATCTATCACACCACACAATCATCCAATTATATCATGTTATAATGCAATGAATGGACTGACACTCATGCATGTGGTACCAAAATTCGTGAATCATATCACAGGACTTCTCTCTTTGATAATGCCCTCTAGTCGCTCACACCCCACATGGGCACACGACTACTGCCTCATCGCTCACACCCCACATGGGCACACGATGACTTCCCGCTAATCTCCGCACAATGGGAATTAGCCTTCCAATGCAAATGATTTATGAATAATGCACACATGACACATACTTACATCATCATACATCATCATCATTCCGATGCTTAACATCGCTTATCACCTCTTACCAATAACATCATAACAAGTATGTACATGTATAAGCATCATTCAATCATTCACACCATACAACACATCATCACAATAACATACACATCACAATTATGTTAATTGCCACCTTAATCCAATTCAACAATAATTTAATCGAATAAATAAATAAGTCGGCCACTGCCCATATTATTACTTCATCAGATAAAGCATCTCATTAGCTTCGCAACGCCCAAAACGGCACATAAATCGGATACTCGGATCAAAAGTTATGGGTTTTTGAAAATAAAACATTTTTAGAAAAATGCTGCAGAACCCGGGTTGTCCCTACATGGGAACCGGTTCCTGGCAGCTTCCCAAAACACGCCTCTGATTTTTACTATGGGGAACCGAGTTGTCCCTATGTGGGAACCGGTTCCCAGCAACCCAGAACCCCCATTCCTCTGTTTTTATGAGTAGGAACCGGTTCGTCCCACACGGGAACCGGTTCCTACGTACCTGCACAGCAAAATTTCACCTTTTGACAGCATTTTACTCAATCCCATTTTCCCAATTTCAGGTACATAGAACATACGACACAAATATCATCAATTTTCTCATAAACACATAATTCAGACAAATTTTATACAAGTATTAACAACACATAACATGAGCATTAACAGAATCATGTAATTCACACCAATTCATCAAAACCTAATAAAATCTCAAACCCGACACGTACGATTGAACTAGACAACAATCCTAATCAATCATACTACCTACAATCGCATAAGGATCACTAACCCGAAGAATCCCCCCTTACCTCAGAGTCGAATCTTCGAAGTTCTCCTTCCCTTCAGACTCTTCTCACTTTCACGTGTTCTTCAGTTCCAAAATCTGCTTCTACTGCTTCTTCTTTCCAATTTCTTTATTTTATGAAAAATAAAATAAAATATTCTTAATGGGCTTGCTTAGTTAACACCCGCCCCCCTTCTACTAACTATCACACTCAGCCCAACACCATATTTCATCATTTTCCACATAATTCCCAAAAATTATTAATTCTTATAATTTAATTAAAGAAAAAATAATTAAATTAATAACAAGCATTAACAGGGTGTTACAACTCTCCCCCACTAAAAGAGTTTTCGTCCTCGAAAACATACCTCAAACGAAGAGTTCGGGATAGGAGTCCTTCATCTGACTCTCCAGTTCCCACGTAACATTTCCACCTGCAGCTCCTCCCCAAGCTACTCGGACTAAAGCTATCTCTTTACCACGTAGTTGCTTTATCTTCCGATCTTCAATCCTCATAGGCAACGCCTCAACCGTCATATTATCTCTCACTTGCACATCATCCACTTGGATTACATGAGACGGATCCGCAATATATTTCCTCAATTGAGATATATGGAATACGTCATGTAGGTTTGCAAGTGTTGTTGGTAAAGCAATACGATAAGCCACCTCTCCTACTCTCTCCGTAATCTGAAACGGACCAATAAAACGCGGCGTTAACTTCTTTGACTTTAATGCTCGACCAACACCCGTCGTAGGAGTTACTCTCAGAAACACATGATCTCCTTCTTGAAATTCAAGTGTTCTTCTCCTCTTGTCATGATAGCTCTTTTGACGACTTTGAGAAGCCTTCATCTTCTCTTGAATCATCTTAATCTTTTCCGTCGTCTCTTGAACAATTTCTGGTCCAATCACTACACTTTCACCAGATTCATACCAACATAATGGTGTCCTACACCTCCTACCATACAGAGCTTCAAATGGAGCCATACCAATACTCGAATGGTAGCTGTTGTTGTAAGTAAATTCAATCAACGGCAAGTAACTATCCCATGCTCCACCCTTTTCCAATACACAAGCACGCAATAGATCTTCCAATGATTGAATCGTCCTTTCAGTCTGACCAGCAGTTTGCGGATGATAAGCAGAACTCAACCTTAATTTAGTACCCAAGGCCTTCTGTAACCCTTCCCAAAATCTGGATGTAAATCTCGGATCTCTATCTGACACGATACTCGAAGGAATACCATGCAAACTTACTATTTTCTCAATGTACAACTGTGCCAACCTTTCCATCGAATAATCCATCCTCATCGGTATGAAATGAGCAGACTTCGTCAGTCGATCCACAATAACCCAAATGGCTTCATAATTCTTAGTTGTTCTTGGCAATCCAGATACAAAGTCCATGGATATGCTATCCCACTTCCATTCAGGAATAAATAAAGGCTGCATAGTTCCATACGGCTTCTGATGTTCGATCTTTGACTTCTGACAAGTCAAACAAGAATAAACAAATTCAGCTATTTCCTTTTTCATTCCCGGCCACCAGAATAACTTCTTCAAATCATGGTACATCTTAGTAACACCAGGGTGAATACTCAATTCACTACGATGTCCTTCTTCCAAGATACTCTTCTTTAGTTCAGTAACGTCAGGAACACAAACACGGTCGCCAAATCTCATTATGCCATTTTCGTCAATTCTGAACTCACCTCATTTTCCTTGGTTAATCAAAGTCAATTTGTCAACTAGTCCCACATCATCTTTCTGCTTTTCTCTGATCTCATCAAGAATTCCACTAGTCAGCTTTAGCATACCCAACTTGATGCTATTCGAAGTGCCTTCACATACCAAACTTAAATCCCGAAATTGCTCAATCAAATCTAGTTCTCGGATCATCAACATAGACATATGCAAGGACTTCCTACTCAAAGCGTCAGCAACAACATTCGCCTTACCCGGATGGTAATTCAGCTCAAAATCATAATCTTTAAGGAACTCTAACCACCTCCTCTGTCTCATATTAAGTTCCTTCTGATCGAATAAGTACTTCAAACTCTTATGATCACTAAACACCTCGAATCGTGAACCATAAAGATAATGTCTCCATAATTTCAACACAAACACCACTGTTGCCAACTCCAAGTCATGAGTCGGGTAATTCTTCTCATGTACTTTAAGTTGTCTCGACGCATAAGCAACTACCTGCTGATTCTGCATTAGTACACCTCCAAGCCCCATCAGTGAAGCATCACAATACACAACAAAAGATTCTGTCGGATTCGGCAAAATTAAAATAGGAGCACTAGTCAGCCTCTTCTTTAATTCTTGGAATCCTTCTTCGCATTCCGAGTCCCAAACGAATGCCTGACCCTTCCTAGTCAACTTCGTCAATGGTAGAGCTAACTTTGAAAATCCTTCTAAGAACTTCCGATAATAACCTGCAAGACCCAGAAAGCTACGAATTTCAGTCACAGACTTCAGAGCTTCCCACTGAGACACGGCCTCTATCTTTGCTAGATCTACGGCAATACCGTTCTTGGAAATTACATGACCCAGGAAACTCACTTCACTTAACCAGAAATCACATTTCGACAGTTTGGCATAAAGCTTCTTCTCTTTCAACACTCCCAGCACAATCCTGAGATGCTCTGCGTGTTCTTCCTCACTCTTGGAATATATCAGAATGTCATCAATGAACACCACAACAAACTTATCAAGATAAGGATGAAAAATCCTATTCATGTATTCCATGAAAACACCAGGTGCGTTAGTAACTCCAAACGGAATCACGGTGTACTCATAATGACCATACCTCGTTCTGAACGCAGTCTTCTGAATATCATCTGCCTTCACGCGAATCTGATGATACCCCGACCTCAAATCAATTTTACTGAATATACTAGCTCCGACCAACTGATCCATCAAATCATCAATCCTCGGCAATGGATACCGATTCTTGATAGTAACTTTATTCAGTTGTCTGTAGTCTACACACAACCTCATAGATCCTTCTTTCTTCTTTACCAATAGCACCGGTGCACCCCACGGTGACACACTCGGACGAATGAACTCCTTCTCCAACAATTCTTCTATTTGACTCTTCAATTCGGTCAATTCAGATGCTGACATTCTATAAGGTGCCATCGATATAGGACTGGTTCCAGGAACTAACTCAATAGCAAACTCTACTTCCCTTTCAGGTGGTAGCTCTCTAACATCTTCCGGGAAAACTTCTGGAAATTCTCGTACCACTGGTAGTTCATTACTCACTACTCTTCCTTTCACTTCCATCGATGCAAAAAGCATAAACACGGCTGCCCCGTCTTGAATTGCTTCACCCACTTGTCTTGCAGTCATTGCCAACTCATCGACATTAACTTCTTCAGGAAAGATGACCGTCTTCGTGAAACAGTTGATATGAACTCGGTTAAATTGCAACCAGTTCATCCCCAAAATAACGTCAAGTTGTTTGAGTGGAAGGCACACTAAGTCCATTCCGAACTTCCTACCAAATATATCAACAGGACAGTTCAAACATGCAGATGAAGTGGTCACTGAACCCGACGCAGGAGTATCAATAACCATACTTCCACCAATCTGTGATATCTCTAAATTTAGCCTCTTAGCACAATCCAATGAAATAAACGAGTGAGTCGCACCAGTATCAATAATCGCAATTAAAGGTGTGTTATGTATGAAACACGTACCTTTAATCAGTCTATCCTCCGGAGTAGTTTCTGATCCAGACAAGGCAAAGACTTTCCCTCCAGCTTGGTCCTTCTTTGGCTTGGTGCACTGCGGACTGATATGACCCTCTTCGCCACAGTTATAACAAGTTACTATTCTCATTTTGCAGTCAGCAGCAATATGACCCATTCTGTTACACTTGAAGCACTTCTTCTCTTCTTTCTTGCACTCATTCCTCTTATGTCCTGTTTCACCACAGTTGAAGCACCTAACGGGAGCACCAGAATCTCCCCCACTAGGCCTTTTCCAATTACCAGCTCTTGGGTTTCTCCTACCATATGGTGTACCTCTGTCCATAGGCTTCTTACCCTTCTTATCAACTAACTCGCGAGAGTGAGATGATTTCAGCTTAAGACTGTCTTCCTCAAAGATTCTGCTACAGTCCACTAAATCAGCAAATCGGCGAATCCTTTGATACCTGATACCCTGCTTGATCTCATCGCGAAGACCATTCTCAAACTTGATACACTTAGAGAATTCCCCAGCTGCATCATTGGTGTAGGGCGTGTAGTACTTAGCTAATTCCACAAACTTGGAAGCATATTCAGGCACTGTCATACTACCCTGTGTCAGCTCCAAGAACTCAATTTCTTTCCTTCCCCGAACATCCTCAGGAAAATACTTCCTCAGAAATTCTCTCTTGAATATGGCCCAAGTAATCGCAATCCCATCTGAATCCAATTCGGTCTTAGTAGTAACCCACCAGTCATCAGCTTCTTCTGATAGCATGTGAGTACCGTACCTCACCTTCAGATTTTCTGCACAATCAATTACTCGGAAGATCCTCTCGATCTCTTTCAACCATTTCTGAGCACCATCAGGGTCATGAGTGCCTTTGAACAGTGGAGGATTGTTCCTCTGAAAGCTGTTCAACTGCCTGTCAGCACCAATCGCAGCTCCATTAGCATTCCCTCCCAATACACCAGCAATCATGCCTAGAGCCTCTGCGATAGCACCATCGTTCCTTCCACCTCTTCCAGCCATTGTTCTGCTAAATCACAAAACAATCTCATCAGAATAAAAGTATCGACAGTGTTTACCTTACACTAGTCGCATACAAGGGAACACTGACACTAAGACTCTGACTCTAACGACCGACTATGCTCTGATACCACTATGGTAACACCCTTCTAAACCCCCAAGAAAAATTATAATATAGTCAGAGTAATAACACATCAAGGATGCTACAATTATTAAAATGAATCAAAATACCAATGTCGTTTGTCATGCTTTATTAAGATTAAACCAAACTCCAAACATGTGTTCATCACAGCGGAAACTTATTTTTAACAATGCAAGGAACATATCCAAACAGTTCAACAATACATAATCCATAATCAAAATAGCAACAATCTCAAGTAACGCTAAGGCTAATCGATCTCAGTGTTACAATCAGAGCATGACTCGACACGTACTACGGGCTAGCCTACAGCTATCTTCACCCAATCAAGACGCCGCTACATCCTTAATCTGAAATCATCAAAGTAAGGGTGAGTTTCATTCGAATTAATAACCATAATACAATCATAAGCAATAAAATCTCATAGCAACTATCATCCATTCAACATACATATAATCGGAATTATTATAACAAGCAAGCATCAGTGTATAAACATCATCTATCACACCACACAATCATCCAATTATATCATGTTATAATGCAATGAATGGACTGACACTCATGCATGTGGTACCAAAATTCGTGAATCATATCACAGGACTTCTCTCTTTGATACTGCCCTCTAGTCGCTCACACCCCACATGGGCACACGACTACTGCCTCATCGCTCACACCCCACATGGGCACACGATGACTTCCCGCTAATCTCCGCACAATGGGAATTAGCCTTCCAATGCAAATGATTTATGAATAATGCACACATGACACATACTTACATCATCATACATCATCATCATTCCGATGCTTAACATCGCTTATCACCTCTTACCAATAACATCATAACAAGTATGTACATGTATAAGCATCATTCAATCATTCACACCATACAACACATCATCACAATAACATACACATCACAATTATGTTAATTGCCACCTTAATCCAATTCAACAATAATTTAATCGAATAAATAAATAAGTCGGCCACTGCCCATATTATTACTTCATCAGATAAAGCATCTCATTAGCTTCGCAACGCCCAAAACGGCACATAAATCGGATACTCGGATCAAAAGTTATGGGTTTTTGAAAATAAAACATTTTTAGAAAAATGTTGCAGAACCCGGGTTGTCCCTACATGGGAACCGGTTCCTGGCAGCTTCCCAAAACACACCTCTGATTTTTACTATGAGGAACCGGGTTGTCCCTATGTGGGAACCGGTTCCCAGCAACCCAGAACCCCCATTCCTCTGTTTTTATGAGTAGGAACCGGTTCGTCCCACACGGGAACCGGTTCCTACGTACCTGCACAGCAAAATTTCACCTTTTGACAGCATTTTACTCAATCCCATTTTCCCAATTTCAGGTACATAGAACATACGACACAAATATCATCAATTTTCTCATAAACACATAATTCAGACAAATTTTATACAAGTATTAACAACACATAACATGAGCATTAACAGAATCATGTAATTCACACCAAATCATCAAAACCTAATAAAATCCCAAACCCGACACGTACGATTGAACTAGACAACAATCCTAATCAATCATACTACCTACAATCGCATAAGGATCACTAACCCGAAGAATCCCCCCTTACCTCAGAGTCGAATCTTCGAAGTTCTCCTTCCCTTCAGACTCTTCTCACTTTCACGTGTTCTTCAGTTCCAAAATCTGCTTCTACTGCTTCTTCTTTCCAATTTCTTTATTTTATGAAAAATAAAATAAAATATTTTTAATGGGCTTGCTTAGTTAACACCCCCCCTTCTACTAACTATCACACTCAGCCCAACACCATATTTCATCATTTTCCACATAATTCCCAAAAATTATTAATTCTTATAATTTAATTAAAGAAAAAATAATTAAATTAATAACAAGCATTAACAGGGTGTTACAATCATCTCCCAGATAGATACTATCTATCGCTCTTGAGCAAGGCTACTAGTCTCTATTTTTTGATTCGTGTGTTCATTGTTTTGTATGTTCATCCACTTATGCGAATGTGGAGAATGACATGTATTTATCTCTAACGCTATGAAAGGTAGTAAAAGAAGGAAGTCATGTTCTCTATAATCTTAAGGGAAATAACATCTCCATTTCCCACTCTTTTGAGAAAGACGAATAATTCAATTTAAACTCAAAAGATTCTTACAAATACTTCAAGTCTTGAGTTGAGAAGAGACATTTAATTTACTCAACAATCACATATTGACAGAACTTTTCATCATTACCGCGTGAGTTTGTTAAAACCACGACAATTTTAAAATTCTCAAATAGCTAGAGAACTAAGATTTGTTTTGTTTAGATGCATTAGTTACTCAATGTATCCAAAAATCAAATTTCTTTTATAAATAAGACTAGAAGAAATATATTACAAGTCAATTTTAATTTTTAAGTTTATTGAATAATTAATATATCTGATTTATATATAGACTAGATACATTAATTATTTAATATTTTAAAAAGTGAAATTTAATTATAATATAAATAAAAGGGAATATTAAATTTTTAAAATATTTCATTTTTACCAAATAATTTTTATAACCTTTTAGCTGTAAAATGCATGCATGTCAATAAAAAAAAATTTTTTAATAAGCAATTTGTACCTGGCGGGTTTCAAACTTGAAATCTTGAGAAGAGCACCGCTAGATCACACACGCATGCATATGTCAATAAATAATTTTTTTACTTAAAAAATGAATCTTTTATCGGGAAAATAAACTTTTAAAAAGCAAATCATCAAATATTCAAAGAAAAACAACAAAATATTATCTTAATTGGGACCATTCACCTCATATACTTACCCATGTAAAGAAAAATACACGAAAGCTTAGCAGATTCTTTTATATATATACACACTGCATGCTAATGATAAATTCAGTAACAAACGTTTTCATATGGTTTTTCTATATAAATAAATTTAATTCCCTAAAATATAATTTAATCTGTGGTTCATATTCAAAAGTAGAGACTATAGTATTTTTTTGATGTGATGCATCAAATAATCATTTCAATTTCTTGATTCTCATTTTTTTTTCTTCTTTTGATCATAATCATTCATCAATTCACATCAATCAATCACATCACAAACATTTTCGCAAAAATTCTCTGTATAATTAAATTTTTGAATTATGGCATTATTCTGCCGGCGGTTACCCGACGCCGGCACCGTTGCAGTGTCCGGCGGTGTTCGGCTCCGGCGGACGGAGGTGATCGCTGGAGCTAGAGGGATGAGATATGGTTATTCTCATCGGGAGATGAGGATGCTGAGAGTGAAGTTGACGGTGGCGGGTGGCGGCGGTTACGGCGGCGTACGGCGGAGGAAGGAGAAGGTTGGACTATGTTATTTTGC
This sequence comes from Vicia villosa, assembly GCF_029867415.1. Classification (NCBI taxonomy): domain Eukaryota; kingdom Viridiplantae; phylum Streptophyta; class Magnoliopsida; order Fabales; family Fabaceae; genus Vicia; species Vicia villosa. Next base: position 93,859,528 of record NC_081186.1, on the reverse strand, counting down.
GGTGGAGGATGGAAGTGTGGGAAATGATGATGTGGCGGAGAGTAGTGGGAATAGAGCGGCGGAGGTGGCGGTTGCCGCTGCTGCTACGGTGGTGATGGGCGTTGGGAATAGAGTTCTTTATAAATTGGCTTTGGTTCCTTTGAAACAGTATCCTTTCTTCCTTGCTCAGCTTTCAACTTTCGGGTACTTCATTCACATTTTTTTCACCTCATTTGTCTATACTTTATATCAATATAGTAAATGTGATTTTATGGATTTGATCAGAGTTTTAGTAGCTGTTAGAGTAAAGCTTGCATCATGATTCTTAATAATGCGGAAAGATATGTTTGCGTGTCAGTGTCGATGTCCGAAACTGATGCTGATGTGTCAGCGTCGGATATCGACACTGACATGCAATTGAAATAAACCAATTGAAATAAGCTGCAGTGAGTGATGTGTTTGTTTATGATTTTATTTCAGATATGTGATTGTGTACTTTGGCATTATGTATATTCGACAACGTGCCGGCATTGTTACCGATGAGATGTTAAGTTTGCCAAAGACTCCATTTGTTGTTATTGGTCTATTACAGGCTCTTGCTGCTGCTACTGGAATGGCCGCAGGAGGTAATTGTCCATTATTTCTGTTGTCAACTGTCATTAGATACTACCAATATATTATGTTTAAGTTGCATAAGTTATCGCTTTACGAGTTCGATCTTAATTCGAATCCAATTTGATCATTTTTACTGCTCTTTCTTGTTTCAGCTATTCTCTCAGGAGCTTCAATTCCAATTTTGTCTCAAGTAAACTAATCAGAACTCAATAGCATTTGACAATCTTTAACTAAAACTATTGTATTTAAACAACTTATTCTGTTGCAGACCTTTCTAGTGTGGCAAATTCTTCTGTCGATTATTTTTCTCGGGAGAAGATATAAAGTCAACCATCTACTTGGATGTTTTCTTGTCACTATGGGTGTAGTTGTTACCGTAGCAAGGTCAGTGGTAATGTTTCTTTTTAAGGATGTCATCTCACGGTGTCGGCTCGGTTTGTGAGCGTCATATGGCCCATGACTGAGTTAACAGACTAGTTCTGATCAATGAAGCACTGACACGATATGTGTATCGAACACGATAAGTATCCAATACGGCGATACGTCAGTCATTGAAAAATATAGGATACTATACGTTTTAGATATGTATATAAAACCTAAAATTATACGTTTTAGAAACTATTTTTTTTTGCTGTTTATACTTTATTGTTTAATGCCCTTTGATTTATACCATTGTTTATAAATGCAGTGGAGCTGATGCTGGAAATTCATTAAAGGATGGAGGTTTATTTTGGAGTCTTTTGATGATAGTTTCGTTTTTACTCCAAGCAGCTGATACCGTGGTCAAGGTTATTATTGTCTTCTCAAGTTCATCGCATCTTCCGCAACTTCCATGCAATTTTTGCTGTATGGTTTACACTTACATTTCCTTACTTTGCAGGAGCTAATCTTTTTGGATGCAAACAGAAAACTAAAGGTATGTAAAGTTTTGATTGTCTGAGTTGTTTTCGTTCACAAATTTCTGAAAAACGTTAGCGGTGTCCGTGTCGTGTTCAGTGTCTGTGTTAAAATCTCTGTTCAAGACTCTAAAGCTCTCAAATCATACTTAAACTCATCTATTTAAACCTTTTTTTTTTCATTTTTCTCATGACGGGAAAATACTAACCAATAATATCTGAAATAGGGAGGCTCTGTGGACCTGTTTGTTGTCAACTCATATGGATCTGCATTCCAAGTAGGTATCCTTCAACCTGTCACAAAATATTCAACTTTTTTGCAGTACATAGAAATGTTAACAAATATCTATACTTATGGATGTCTAAATGTACATATATATGCTCAGTGTAGGCACTATTCATATGCCTTCTTCTCCCATTCTTGTCAAAATTATGGGGTGTCCCGTTCAGTCAATTACCAAACTACCTCAAAGATGGTGCAGTTTGCTTCCTAAATGTCGGTAAACTGTCAAGTGGTAAGTTGTATTTCCGTTTTTCACATTGTCATTTCTTTTATGGATCAGTTTGGTGCAGGGCCGTCTTTTATTTATCACGGTTAAAACGTAGCTAAATAGGGTATCTTACATTACTTGTCAGTGGTAAAACATAGTTAAATGAGGCCTCTAATTATTTTGTCATGACTGTGACTAACCTACAAAGGACCTCCAAAAACATATGACGCCTCTGGTTTGGTGTACGGCTTACCCTTAAAAGTGTTAATATATTTGTTATGTTAGTATTTTCTCCTTCATCAAAGTTTGAATTCCAATCCTTTAATACTTCATTTCCTTCAATTCTATAGCTCAAACCAGTTGAGCTACCAACTCTCCGTGTTTTACTTTGACGCGTCTCTTCTCGTATATGGCCTCAAGTTACAATCCATGATGAGTTGCTTCTAAAATTTAAAGAATTGGGATTATATCTTTGATGGAACTGGCTTAAGAATCCTAATCTTTTGTGTTCTCACTTGTGATTATTAAGATTCAAAAAAACTAAAGTTTTTCTTAGTTTCAGGATGTGATGGTGCACCTCTGCTACCGATTCTGTTTATTATGGTAAACATTGGTTTCAATATTGCATTGCTTCATCTCCTCAAAATCTCTTCAGCTGTTGTATCTTGTCTTGCTTCCACATTTTCAGGTATGCTTGTAGAATTAAACATTCACTAAATTACAAATGCAGAGTGATATGAAATTATGAGGTTATACTCAACTGATATAGTTTTGCCTTGTGACAGTCCCAATATCGATCTATGTATTCACACTGCCATTGCCATACCTTGGTGTTGCCTCCTCTCTTCCAACAGGCTTTGTGGCAGGGGCCATAGTTCTCATTTTTGGCTTACTCATTTATTCATGGACCCCTTCAAATGGTTGTTCCTCAGGTGCTTCCTTCTCAGATGCTTCCAACTAAAGAGGCTAGGCTGAGTTGAAATTCCATTGCAGAATGTTCAACACTACAAGTAGCAATCCAAGCCTATTTTTCAATGATGGCTATACAAAGGAGAGAGGAAAATGTTGTTGTATAAAAAATGTTAGTTCAATAAATTGCTAGTAGGTGTTCTTGATGAGCTTAAGCTCAGGTGATAAAGGAATAGTAGGGATAGGAAAGTTCTCAGTCCAATTTTGGTATAAGGTGAGGAAATAAATAAATGGAAAATAAAAGTCAATCTTGCTGACCAAGTAAAGATATACGATCAATGACTCCAACACGGACACCAGGACACAACACAAACCCTCGATACCAATAATGTAAAAAATATAAGAATAACAGTCATGACAAAAGGTGAATAATTTTTTTGTTGGTATGTAGACGAAGTGGTAATAACCACTAAAAATTCACACACACAATTATGAGATCTAGAGTTTGAATTCTGGTGATGGCGTCTAATCTTTCAATATTGGCATTTTGTCGGTTGAGCAAGAATTTGTAGACTGAAGTTGGATATTTATTAAACAGAATTCATTGGCTCAAATCAATAAGGCTGCCAATCTTAAAGTCAAATTTCTTAGTCAACCAGCAATGAATCATATTCATTCAACAAGCTTACCCAAAGATTATTCAGATCAAGTAGAAATTCCAATAAAATAAAATAAAATAAATTACCTCTTGTGGAAGATATTGATGAAGTGATTCTCAAAAGGGTGTTGGATTGTGATAGTTAAAAAATCCAAATCCAATTACAAAAGTTTTGATTTTTAAAAATATTTAAGTTAATTTTATAAAACAAACAAAGATTAAACAACAAAATAATTAAATAGAAAAATATCAGAGAGATGAAGAGAACGAAATATAACGGAAAGAAACAAAAAATGGAAAATTAAAGAGATAAGAGAAGAGAGAAATGCATCAGAGATTTAAAGAAGTTCGGTCTAACCACTTGACATATTCATATCCTCAAGAGTTTATTCTTATGAGTTTCCACTAAAATGATTTTGACTTTTCACATGATAAATCCACAAACCTTCTTACATCCAAACAAGAGATTTTATACAGGTTAATCTCCAAATCAAACAGAGATTTTAGAGAGTTAATCTCACAAACAAAACATAACTTTTACTAGGTTTAGTCATAATCCAAATAGAATTTATTATAGAATAAACTCAATAACCAGACAAATATTTTTTAGCAAGTTAATCTCAAGAACCAAAAAGAGAATTTACTTGATATCTCAAGAACCAAACCGAGTTTTTAATTGGTTAAGCTAAAGAACAAAACAACAAATCTTACAAAAAATAATACACGAGAGAAAATACCCGTTCGAGTAAAATATAATATTAGAACAACATCAGTACAACAAAAATTTTCACATATATTTTTCACTCTCTTGCCACAAAGGCAACTTTGGTGAAAGAATAGAAAAAATAGAAGAAGATAGTAGAAAGTGAGAAAGAGACATTTCAAATTGAAATTCTGGTGTAAAAAGAAATGAAGAGAAACTCTATTTATATAGGAAAAGATTTGACTCAAAAAAGAAATGATTCACGGGCATTTTAACGATAGTTAGTAATTGAATAAACAAGTCAAATATAATAAGTTTTTTTAATTACAATGTTATTAATCGATTAAAAACTTCTCAAATCGATTGGAGACGTTACATCTGTGTTAATCAATTAACTATAATTTGGAAATTGATTAACCAATATAAAAAATACTCTTAATTGATTAATCAAGTCCTTAATCAATTAAGTACATGTATAAAAAGGTTTTCAGGTGTTTTTGTAAAATAAGAGAGACTTTAAAAAATCTTTGAATATGTGTGTGAACTGCCTTAGTATATTGAGAATCACTCTTAAATTATAAGATGAGTGAAAGAGATAAGTGAACATACCTTATTTAGCCTTTACTAAAAAGGTTTTAAATATGATTTAGATGAGAAAAATCATTGTTGACCAGTCTAAAATATTTGATTTTAAAAACTTTCCAAACTAAGCCCTTTAATCGATTAAAAATCCTAGTTAATCGATCAAATCTTCATGGAGACTTGATTTCCTCAATGATTCGGATTGCCAATCAATTTGATGAAGATATGTTGAGGATGCAATAAGGATATAGTTTCTTAATCGATTGATCTTGTGTTTAAAGCGCCATATTTTGAAAAGATATAGTCTTAATCGATTAGCTCTAATGAATTAATCGATCAAGGGGTGGTTCTCATCCTCTTTTGGTCCGCTTGGAGCTTGAGAGACTTTAGGTCTTGAAGATATTGCATCTTTCTGAATCACTTGACATAAGAGTTGATCAAGATCATCATTTCTTCTTGATGCAGACATATCTTAAGGACCATCAAGACTATCAAGACCATCTTTCTTTGATAGAATCTTCAAACTCGTGCTTTGCGCATATTTTTATTTAATTTGCATTTTTCTCCATAAAGCTGCATAACATCTTTGCAAAATAGATTAAATTTTTACCTTTGGTATCCAAATTTTCTTGGATCCTTGTGTGTTATTAGTTTTAAGATGTTGAGTACCCAAATCTTTTTGGATCAAAAATTGGAATTATTAGAATTAACTAAAAAAGGGCGGACTTAAGGCGAGGCCAGGATGAACGAATAGGCGAGGCGGATTTTGGTAGGCGGCAGGCTTTGGAGAGCGGATTTTATCGGGCGACGTGCTCTGTGATGGTTAAAAATCAAAGTTCAATTACAATATCTTTGATTTATAAAGGAGTTCAACTCTTGAAATATAAACTCATAGCCCAACAAGGTTGGTGCTTATAATTCATGATTAATGTTATATCATTAACTTCTAACACAGTTGTTTCCTCGTACTTTGATAATGAAACAAAAGAGTAAATGCGAAGAAGAAGATGAGAAAGTCAAAGTAGAAGAAGCGTAAGGGAAAGAGTAATGAAGAGAGAGTGGTGAAGTGAATGTTTTTCTAAAAGTAGGAAAATGTTAAGTTGAAGGGAGTAGTAGAATTTTCAATGCCATGTGTTGTTGTGGGATCAATTTTTAGTGTAATTTATTTTTTACAAATACTAATGTGTCCTTTTTGTAGCGTAAATAAATAGAGCTGAGAAGAGCAAATTAATAATGTGCAATCATCTTATGATTTTAGTAGGATTGAAAATGAGTCGAGTCGAGTCGAACTCGGTTTAGTTCAACTCGACTCATTAAGAATTGGTTCAACGTTCGAGTTCGACACAAACCTTTTTTTTAAGTTCAAACTCGATTCATTATAATTTCACGAATAATTCAGTTCAACTCGTTAGGTTAATCTCACTTGTTTTATGAACTTATGAGTCATTTTTTTAAAGTCTATTTTTAATAAAAAAATAAAATATAAGTTATAATTTTTAGGTTATTTTAAAAAAACATAATTTATATGATATCGATTTTATTTTTATAATTATTTTTTAAAATATTTTATTCGTTTGAGAATATAAATTATCAATTAAAACTGTTACATAAAAAATATATGTTTAATATTTAGAGGAAATCTTTAAACCTATTCTTAAAGACAATATAATCCATCTCATATATAATCGAGTTGACTCATAAATCTAACGAGTCAAACTATGTATAATTTAAATTCACTTCATTTAGCTAACGAACTTATTTTTTCACTCATATTCAACTGATTTGAATAGGGGTGGCAATTTGGCTCATCCCCAGTGGGTACCCATAAAAATATCCATAATAGGTAGGATAAAAACCCCCATAAATGGGTACGGGCTCGGGTAATTACCCACTTAAATAAGCGGGTATGGGTGCGGGTATGAGCAACTTAGTACCTAGTCCGCCCCATACCCGCACAACATATATATTTATATATTTTGATTTATATTATTATATTAAGATAAATGTCTATCAATTTTCAAAAATACATCGAATGTTAAACCATTACATGTGTAACATAAATGTTTGTTTATTTCATAATTTAACAGTAAGTTTTTTGAAAATATTTAAATGATACTAAAAACTTAAAATGATATGATATTTTATAGTTGATATACTTATTTTTTTTTAGAAATGCGGGTAACGGGTACGGGTATGGGTACATACATACCCAGAGGGCACGGGTACGGGTGCTAAAGTTGTTACTCAAACGGGTATGGGCTCGGGTACGTGGATTTTTTATAACCGCGGGTATGTGGATGGATACTATAGTACCCTACCCATACCCTGCTCATTGCCATCCCTAAATTTGAATCATAAACCTAATTCAACAATTTAATTGTCGAATTGAATTTCAAACTATTTTCGAGTTAGTTCAGAACATTACCTACCCTAGATTTTAGTTATATAATTGATTACACATATTTCTATTTGATTTTAAACACATATAAATGTAATAATTTACTTCCCCATTTTTTTAAATGAAAGAATCTCTATTAAAATAATAATATTACTAAAATAAAATATTTTTAAAAATAGAAGTCCATAAACTCTTAATTCACTTCATGGGGTTCTTAAACACTATGTGTGTAATTAAAAATATTTTTTATTTTTGAAAGTATTTTTTTTATTCAATGTGGATTTGTTCCATATATCTTTAGAAAAATTCAAATTTTAACATAAAAAAAATATATTTTTTTACATAAAATGAGTATTTAATATTGTAGTGAGTTTTTTTTCTTTCTTTTTGTTGTGTTGTCTTTGTTAGATTCATCCAAAGAAGAAGAAGAAGCAATGTTGAGAGCTTGTCAGTTACGAGCTGGGTTACCCATCCCAAAACTCTCTTCACTCTCCACAATTCCCTCACTCTTCTCTTTCTCCTCTCACTCCAAAATCCACACTTTTTCATCCCCAAAACCCTTCCATTTTCACTCACCTTCTTCTCTTCCCCTTTCACCCTTTACTTCCATCATGCCTCCCAAATCAACAGGTACTCAAAATCATTGCAAACCCTTTTCTTAATTTTTAATGTATTATTTTTGTGATGTAATCAAGAGTTTAAGAAAATGATAAAAATTTGATTTTTATTTTTGGGTTGTTTTGTTTTTCAGCTTCTTATAGTGCTGGGAGTAGTGCTGTTGAAGGTGGTGGGGAAAGGGAAATATTGGTTCAGCATTTGTTGGTGAAAGAAGATGATCAGAAATTATTGTTGGATCTTCAACAGAGAGTTGCTAGAGGTTACAAAAATTCTTGGATTGTGTAAATTCAAAATTGATTTGGTGTGGTAAATTGTTTGTATCATTGTTTGAATACTATCAATGTGAAAGGCTAACATAAAACCTCTGTAGCACAGAACACTTGTGATTACGTTCATTTATTCATTTTGTTTCAAATTGTCATCGGTGTCGCCGTGTCTGTGTATGTGTTTGTGCCTGTGTTTCATAGCATAAAACCTTTAAAGTTGTGGTTCTTAATTTAGAGTGAAGGACTATATTGACTGATGTTGTTCAATGTCAGGGATTTAATTGCTATTTTGTTAATTTTAGGGACTGAATTGACCAATCTTTATAATTTCAAAGTCTAAAGTGACCGTTTACCGGATAACTTTCCTAAGGCTTTCTTGTTGTTTGTTGTGCGTCCAGGTGAAGATTTGAGTGATCTTGCTGTGGACCATTCAATTTGCCCTTCTAAAGATGAAGGAGGAATGCTCGGGTGGGTTAGAAAGGGACAAATGGTATGATGTTTAGGTTTAATTAAACCTTGTTATAGGGTTTATTAGTTTGCCATAATTTGCTATTTGTTACTTTTTGTGCTACTTGCATAGGTCGTTCTAGTTGGTTCTAGTTGGTATACGTCACTGCCTTATGTAAATGAAGCTGTATTTTATCTGTTAGAGAAGGCTATGTAGTTGTGTATGAAGTATCTTTGTGCAGGTTAGTGCAATAAGTACAATACGTTTTGTCTTGCATTGCATATTTGTCTGTTAGAGAAGGGTATATAGTTGTGTATAAAGTATCTTAATTGTGTTGGACGTGAGGTTGGGTTTAGTCTCACATTGCGTAGAGACATAAGAAATGCTTATAAAGCTTGGAAAATTCTTATCTTACAAACCGGTTTTGTAAGGTTGAGTTACATCCAACCTAAACTCTAAATTGGTATCAGAACTTATCCCAAATCTAAACTCTAAATGGGCATGGGCATGTGTATTGGAAATTCCTGTTTAAATTCTCTTCCGCACCCATCTCAATTGCAGTGTTTCTGTTACTTTTTTTGCATTCTTCAACACCTTCATTGTGCTGGATGTGAGAGGCGGGGCTCAGTTAGACCACATAACCCAGAGATATGGCCTAAGTAGTGCTTATAAAGTTTGAATAGTCATCATCTTAGAATCCGAATTTGAAGCTTTGTTGAGTTAGACCTCACCCAAATTCTAATAACTACAATAGTACCAATACTACAATTATATGATTGAGCTTATCTCTGATGATGAAAGTTCAACAGGTTCCTGAATTTGAGGAGGCTGCGTTTAGTGCACCTTTAAACAAAGTTGTAAGGTGCAAGACAAAGTTTGGATGGCACCTACTACAAGTTTTATCTGAAAGGTAATTTCCATTCCAAGCATATGTTTTCTAAGTTGGATGGTAAATGTGTTTCGCTCCAATTTGGAATTTATTCTATATTTGGTTAAGGCTTGATAATAGCAGTAGTTATTTGTTTCATAGAGAGTTCTTAATTTTTATGCCTCGCAAATTTGCTCTTTTAACTGTCAGGGAAGAATCAGTACTTAAAGACATTCCACCTAATGAGCTGCATGTAAAATTTCAAGATCCCACCTTTTTAGAGGAGGCGCAGTTAATTGATGTTCGAGAGCCTGAAGAAGTGTATGCGCTATTTTCTTCGACTTTAACTAGTTTTTGAAATTACTGATATGCATTCTTGTATTGTATGATTTGCATTTAATTTAATCTTCGACTTTAACACATCTTGCACATTGACTAATTTAGGATTGTTATGAAAAAGAAAAAAAACTGCCAAACCAAAATACCCTGAAAGAACCTAACTGTTAGTGGTTGATTTTGATTTTCCTATCTTTTAATGATACTCTCATCGTACACAGGGCCACCGCATCTTTGCCGGGATTTACAGTTCTTCCCCTCCGACAATTTGGAACATGGGGGCCTGAAATAAACACCAAATTTGATCCTCAAAAGGATACATATGTTCTGGTAAGTACCCTTTTTCTTGTAAAACAGTTCATTTTCGTTAGCAGGTTCTTGCAAAACTTGAAAGTGGAACTATTTTGTACCGGTATAATTGTATTGGGTCCTATACGAAGATAAGCTTACCAAGCCTGGAAGATAAGGGCCCAGAGAAGTCAATACAAAGCTCACTGGGGGTAGGCGAATACCACACGCCACCCAAAGTGGGATGTCTAGATCCCATTGATCGCAATACGCGTCCATGCTCATGAGAGGGATAGAATAACCATTCCATGGGTCCAAGAATCTAGGCCCAATAGACCTCTATGAATACCTCAACCACGGGGTTGAGAGCGGACAATCAATTCACCTAAGATTCAGAGATATAGGACTTTTCACCACTATGCATGAGCTTGCTCTAACACCATCAACTACCCTAAAACACTACGCACAGTCCTCCAAATACAGGGCTATTCTTTTTGTATGTTTTTAGAAAATACATATTAGAACAGTGTTCAGCTTTAGCAGTGCAAGTTTGAACAATAAGAATTTAGAAACCTTTGTTTTCTGATGTTTGAATTTGTTCATCTTGATAATTTGTGATGTTCAAATAAAGCTGAATAAGCTGCCTAGTTTTTTTTTGTTGTATGCATGTTCAATAACTTGACTTTTGAATGCAGTGTCATCATGGTGCACGATCATTGCAGGTTGCCAGGTGGCTGCAGTCACAGGTAAATAATTTTTGTCCGATCATCTGGCCTTGAAAGTTTAATGCATGTTTCGTCCGGTTATTTGGAACTGACATATTTAATGTTTGATACAATCATGAATGTTTCTTGTTTCAGGGTTTCAGAAAAGTATACAATATTTCTGGAGGAATCCATGCCTATGCAGTGCAGGTCGATCCATCAGTTCCTACATACTGATTCACATGATTTTGCCAATTTCCTCGTTTTGCATGTGAACAATTTTCCATATACTAGTACATGAGAAGCAAGATTTTGTGAGAGGAATGCATTCAATATTGTTACAAGTCACTCTTAGGAACGTTCACCTTTTACTTGAGAGACAAGGCATGCAATGTTCCCAATAATACGGAAGGAAATAGTGAATTTATAGATTAACTTATTGTTCTTCGATCTTACGGAAGAGAATAAAAGTACAAATTTTTCCTTGCGAATGATTCTTAGAAACGACCATGAGTCAGGATTTGATTGATTATCTGTAGTATCATAAAACATTTAAGTCAAAAGTATATTGATTGTGAGTGTCGCCCGAACCACATTGTCCTTACTCAACTTTCACGACCATAATCTAGAAAGGGAGAGCCTTTCGCCTACAACGTTGATTGTGAACAAATACAAGTCGTGTTATATTTATGCAAGAACAACCACCAAATCATTAATAAATACTCTCTCTAGTCCTATTTATAAGGGACAATTCACTTTTTAGATATATTCAGTAATTAATGTATTTGAACTACATATAGACCAAATACATTAATTATTGAATGTATCTAAGAAGTCAAATGTCTCTTATAAATAGGATTGGACTGGAGGGAGTAGTAAATAAGACTCATTTATTTAATCTCCTGCTCATGTTTTCTTCTTATGTGTGATTAGGATTTTTCAGGGTACCATTCAGACAAAAATCAAACGAAACCATAGAAAAAAAAGTACATAATTGAACTGAATCATTTCAATTACGTTTGAACAACTGAACCAAATTATTGGTTTCGTGTAACCGTTTTGAATTATGCTTATATTTGGAAAATTAATTACCGTTTTGAATTATGCTTATATTTGAAAAAATTAATCGCAGCAATGCGCTTTGATATGGGTCTGAGCTTTGCCCTTTTGCATAAAATCATCGATAGCAATGAGGTTTATAAAGGGCAAGACAAGAAAGGAAAAACTTCCGGCAATCTTCCTAGGAGCGAGGCTACCATTCTACCATTGGTGGCAACTACTTCCTTCAAATCCTCTATCATCACCTTCTCTCAAAAAACCCTATCAAAGGCGAGATATAAACATAAGAGAAAAGAACTTCGAATTGTTAACTTGAAAGGTATGAATTTGATGATTCGCGTTGGGCAAGGTTCGCTTGAGAAGATGATATGAATACGTTAGAGTAACGAACGATGGGAGCCTGTTGACGAAAATAGAAAGCAACTACATCAAACAAAGAAAGAACGCTTGGAATTTTGTAAATGGAGAAAAGATGGATAGTTACCTAAAAACTCTTATATACTTTTCAAGCGATTCAATCCTTGACAACATGCGTGGGAAAATGACGACATACTAACAACAGTCGGATCTCACATCAAACTCTTCAGAACGTCTGAGTACCATAAAATAAAAAGACATAATTAATGATAGTCTAAGAGCCATGGGTCAGAACCCTCCAGTAAGGCGTTACAACTCATACAAGTAACAAGGATGGCATTTAATGCACATGTTTAATGCTACCAGCCTTACATCTATGTCACTCCCTTCGACCAGGGGCCAGATCGGAAGTCCACGCGACAAAAACCTCATCCCAACAAGCAGGACAAAAGCTTAGGGCAGCTGTTTTGGAACGCTCACAAGGTCAACATGTCAAGGTTCAAAATCAAGTGTTATGAATAGGGATGGCAATGGACAGAATTTAGGCAGGGTACTATAGTATTCATCCTCGTACCCGCAAATAAAAAAATGCCCGTACCCGGGCTCATATCCGCTTGGGCACCAACTTTAGCATCCATACCCGTGCCATGTGGGTATGTAAGTACCCGTACCTGTTACCCGCATTTCTAATAAAAAATTAATAGATCAATTATAAAATATCACATCATTTTAAATTTTTAAGAACACTAAAAAATTTTCAAAAAATATTTTTTTGAATTATGAAATAAACAAACACGTATATTAAATACATAATGGTTTAACATTGAAGTATTTTTTTTAAAATTGATAGGCATACTTAAGGGGTCTATACCTGCATCCGTACCTGCTTATTTTAGTGGGTAATTACCCGAGCCCGTGCTCGTACCCATTTTTACAGGTTTTTACCCTACTCTTTGTAGATATTTTTGTGGGTGTCCATTAGAAATTAGCCAAATTTCCATCTCTAGTTATGAAGGAAAGCACAAAAGGAAAGCACGAAGAAATAGGTACGACCTCACTCAAGCTCGGAGCACACATTTCCGATCTCCGGCAAATTTTCCACCGTCAAGCATAATCAGAGGTGTTCCGCATAAGACGACTGATCAAGCAACGGAGTTTCTAACCACCCTCTCTATATAAAGCTTTTCACGTGTCAAGACCCATGTATTCTTCTACACATTCTCTCACTCATACTACTTCTTATTCAGACTTGTGCGTTTGAGTTATAACCATACATATTTATCACGCTTCTGAGTACTGGAAGCACACTTCAACGCACTACAAATTTTTGTTTCTTGAATACGTGTTTAAGGACCAATCTAAAAAAAAGTGTGAATTTTTTCCTTAGAAAGCCCCCAATCTGAATCGGTTTATATAACAATGTTTTAAAAACCGAACCAGAGAAAAAATTATTAAAACATGCGGGTCATGGTTCAACCGGTTCAACCGTGGTTGAACTGTATATTAAATTTAAACTAAGAGAATAAATAAATATATTATTAAATGTCGTAATAAAATTAATTTATATCATAGTTGTAAAATAAAATTCTCAAATAAATACGATACTAATAAACAAGCTTACAAAATAAGAAGAATGCAATGTAAGACCCTATAACAAATTATAAAATTAGTTAAGAACCAATATTTATATATTTGTCCTAATCGCTTAACTCAAAGCCAAAAGTTTTTCATCAGTATAATTTTTCACATCTCTTCCAAGATCAACATCAGTTATCCTGTAGCTACAAACATTACATTATTTCTTCTCTTTCTATTTACATTTACATTGTCTCACGTCTTTCAAGAATTTATTCTTTATTTTCTATCTATCCAATTTTAAATGTCTGCTATAATTAATTTTTTAGATTTAAACAAAAATAAATAAAATGAAGTAAAACATAAAAAAATTATCTTTGATTTTTTGAACCGTCTGGGTTCACCAAAACCGGTCTCAATTATTTTGATTTTTTACGCTTGAAGCAATTTTATTCTAATTTTATAGACCTAACTGTTTATCGATATAAACGAAACCGAATTAGACAAAAGTTCAAGGTTGAACCGATTCAATAGACTGGTTCGATCCAGTTTTTAAAACATTGCTATGTATATAGACCACTTCTTAATTTCACAGCCTGCTATTGCTTATTCGTTAATCAGTTTTCATTCAACCAACGTGTATTCAACTTTTGTACTATTTATTAGTATTATTATCATCAGAAACTTCGTAGAACTACCAAACAACGACGTGCAAACATGAAGGGTTCTACATCTTAGAAAAGCTTCAATTCACTAAATAACTAGATTTGATTCATTATTTTTTATAGGTGGCTTTGTTAATATTTTCTTAGCTGTCACATTTTGAATATTTGACTGTTTCATATTATTATCAATTTAGAATAGTCATCAAAGATTAAGTATTACTTTTATAAATATCTTTATTTATTATATATTAAGAGAAAAGGGGTGATGCACTGACAGTGTAAAATATTTTTACACTGTCAACCAATCACCACCCATGTATCCAATTAAACCATCTTTTTATTTTAAAAAAACTTAATGACATGGCACATTTATGATTTTCTATTGGATGACAGTGTAAAATTATTTTACACTGTCAGTGCACTACCTTTTAACTCATATATTAATTTTCTTAAATAAATTTTATTATAATATACAAATATAAAATAGTTTCTACTTAAGATTCTCTAAAAAATTCTCTAAATTATGAATTACCAAAATTATTTCTTATAATATAAGTAAATGGGCCATATATTAACAAAGCTAAAATTTAAAATAATTATGACTGATTTAGGAGAATTTATCTTACCACCTTCCATATTATACATGTTACTCCCCTCCACCATTTTGCATTATTTCCTTCTTGACACTATCTACTCCAAATTTTTATTTTTTCTAAAGTAAAAAAAAATCATTGTTGTCAAAATCATCAAAAAGCAAATTTCTCGTATTGAGAATAAATTTTCAATATCTCTTTTTTTGCCGATATTGGAAATTCTTTATTTTTAAAAAAAATTTCGGTATCCATTTATTGTAATTTTTAAAATTTCCAATATTTTATGAACTAAAGTCACTATGAAAATTTTAAATATCCGGTATTTTTTCATGTACCAGATATTTCAAAATTTCTATATTAATTTTAACTACTACTACATACCGGAAATTTGAAATATTCGATACTGAAAATTTTAAATTTTTGATATGTAGCATCAGACACGATAAATTGGTAAATCCAACAAACTTTTTAATATTTTACAGAAATAATTTAGTAAAAACGCCCTACTTTAGAATGACATGTATAAAATGGAGGTGGCAAGATAAATTCTCCCAATTTAGGGATTAGGAAAAATCCATGTCCGTGATAATCTAGAAATAAAATTCATCACAAATACGTGTAATGGTTTATTGAATATTCACTTATAAAATTAGCTGGTAATTATCCTATAATTTTTTAGGGGTACTGATTTTATGATATTCGTATACGTGGGTATTCATATTAAATATTATTTTGTTCAATATAAAGTTATTATTATTATTATTATTATTATTATTATTATTATTAAATCTAGTAGAATTATGTGATAAGAGAAGAAATAAAATAAATATGATTTGTTTTTTTATTATTATTATTATTATTATTATTATTATTATTATTATTGTTGTTATTGTTATTATTATTATTTTGTGTTAAATATAAAATTATATTTTTATGTTTTTAAAAAGAGATAGAGATATTTTAATTAATTATATATTTTTAAAAAAATTAAGTAATATTATTCATAAATATTTTTGGATATATATATATATATATATATATATATATATATATTAATGTATTTATCTTTATGATAAATATATAATAGTGAAAGGAATATTAATGGTATAAATTAAAAAGCATAATTAAGAAAAATATTACTTTGAACTTTTAAAACATAGAGACAAAACCTTAAGTCATTTGTACAATGTTACAACAACAAAATCCATTGATTTTTGTTAACATACCAAACAAAATCCATTTTAATTTTTTCACCTCCGAAATTTCCTCCTAACCTTTGTCTAAACAAAAACCATAAACATGTTCCAACGTAAGACACACTTCCTACAATCTATCACCTTCCTCTAATTTTTCTTTCCATCATCATTCCAATCTGTCCATAATCAACAAACAAACTATCCTTATCTTATTATCCATCACCCTTTCATTTTTCTCCTTAGTTTTTTTTAGTTTTTTTTCTTATGTAACACTCTTTTCTCACTTTTTCTCTTCAACCCTCTCCAATGATTATCTTGTAACCTTTCACCTCCCTTTTTTCCCTTCCATTACCTATTTTCCTTCCTCCCAAATTCCTTCCATCCCTTTTCTTCTGAGTTTTTCTCCCTTCCACCATGGGCAACTGTTGCTCAGGTGGCACTGATGATCCTGAAGACAAGGGAGAAACAGATCAACAAAACAACAATGCCAATGCAAATGGTGACTCTTCTTCTGCTACAACGCCGCCGCCGTCTTCAAAACCTTCTAAACCGTCCAAACCGGCCGCGATGGGACCGGTCCTCGGAAGGCCAATGGAAGATGTCAAAAGTACTTATAGCATTGGGAAGGAACTAGGGAGAGGACAATTTGGTGTAACATATTTGTGCACACATAAAACCACTGGAAAACAATATGCTTGCAAAACAATAGCCAAGAGAAAGCTTGTTAACAAAGAAGACATTGAAGATGTTAAGAGGGAGGTTCAAATCATGCATCATCTCACAGGGCAGCCTAATATTGTCGAGCTTATCGGCGCTTTTGAAGATAAACAATCTGTTCATTTGGTTATGGAGTTGTGCGCGGGCGGTGAACTTTTCGACCGAATCATCGCGAAAGGTCATTACACCGAACGCGCTGCGGCTTCCTTGTTGCGAACCATTGTTCAGATTGTTCATACCTGTCATTCCATGGGTGTTATACATAGAGATCTTAAGCCAGAGAATTTCCTTTTGTTGAACAAGGACGAGACTTCGCCTCTCCAAGCTACCGATTTCGGTTTATCCGTCTTTTACAAGCAAGGTTTTGTATTAAAACTTCATAAACATAAACATGGTCATGATCATGAATTACAAGCAAATTATAATATTAAAACACGAAAAATTATCTTTTTTTTGACAGGAGAAGTGTTTAAAGATATTGTCGGTAGCGCGTATTACATTGCACCGGAGGTTTTGAAGAGAAAATACGGACCAGAAGTAGACATTTGGAGCGTTGGCGTCATGTTATACATTCTTCTATGTGGTGTTCCACCATTTTGGGCAGGTTTATAATCACTTAAGTTAATTTTAATCTACTTCTTGATAGAACAAAATAGCTTAAACTGATTTTACGTCTGCATAATTTGACAGAATCTGAAAATGGCATATTCAATGCCATCCTAAAAGGCCACGTCGACTTCTCGAGCGATCCATGGCCCTCCATTTCGCCTGCAGCAAAAGATCTTGTAAGGAAAATGCTGAACTCGGATCCTAAGCAGAGGCTAACTGCATATGAAGTTTTGAGTAAGTATACTTTACTTCACCGCGATCAAATCGGTGCAATTGAAATTCTAACAAAAATCTAACGAGGTATGCTTGTTATGCGAAAAAACAGATCATCCATGGATCAAGGAAGACGGAGAAGCACCGGATACACCTCTCGACAATGCTGTGCTCAATAGACTCAAACAGTTCAGAGCGATGAACCAGTTCAAGAAAGTTG
The DNA here is from genome assembly GCF_029867415.1 of Vicia villosa. NCBI lineage: Eukaryota > Viridiplantae > Streptophyta > Magnoliopsida > Fabales > Fabaceae > Vicia > Vicia villosa. The sequence continues at coordinate 93,841,565 of NC_081186.1, read as the reverse complement.
CGCTAAAGGTTATTGCTAGCTGCTTATCAGAAGAAGAAATCATGGGATTGAAGCAGATGTTTAAGGGTATGGACACCGACAACAGTGGAACGATAACGATTGAAGAGCTAAAACAAGGACTTGCAAAACAAGGAACTAGGTTGACAGAACAAGAAGTTAAGCAATTAATGGAAGCTGTAAGTTATCTCTCCTTCATAGGAAAAATGACTTCTACCAAAAATCAGCTTCTTACTTATTATCATGGTTGCTTACGACGGTATTTTTTTTCTTTTGCGAATTACAGGCAGATGCTGATGGCAATGGAATTATAGATTATGACGAGTTCATCACAGCAACGATGCACATGAACCGATTGAACAGAGAAGAACATGTTTATACTGCATTCCAATACTTCGATAAAGATAACAGCGGCTACATTACAATTGAAGAACTAGAGCAAGCTTTACATGAGTATAACATGCATGATGGCAGGGACATAAAGGAAATCATTTCAGAAGTTGATGCAGATAATGTAAGTCTTATATACTAACTGAGTTAAAAATAATCTATTTTGTCAATAGAAACAACTTTCTTGCGCATCCTTCATCCTGTTACGACAAAACTTGCATGACTTTGCAGGATGGTCGGATTAACTACGATGAGTTTGCTGCTATGATGAGCAAAGGAAACCCGGAAGCACATACCAAGAAACGGCGTGATTCAACCTTGTTTTAGTAAGGGGCTATGAGAAGATAATCTCTTTCGGTGTTGTGTTCTTGAGAATATCAGATGCTGGTGAGAGAAAAATAACAGAATGTTAAGCTTGGTAGTTGTTTGGTTGGATAGGGTTATGGGTTTGGAATGGGTGGTGAAAACAAACAGAATTGGAAGGGCAAAAAGAGCTTCAACTAACCTATGAAAAATGTATAAACACGCTAGGTATTATTTGATTGGTTGGTTTTACTTCATTTTTTTATTTCCTTGTAACATGTCTTATAATGTAATTGATGTTCACTTAGGAATCAAAGCAAAGGGTGTTTATTTATTTATCGTCTCTTACTAATCATGTATGTATTTTAATTGGATGCACGTAATGCACTTTTGATCAGGCCAACAATAAAATAGGCATGTATATTTTGAGGTTAGTTAAAATCAATAGATAGGAAAGTAGTGAATCACAGGTCTAAAATATGAAAAGTAACATAATAATAAGCAGAAATTGTTGAAGATGCAAGCCTATATTGTAGACCAACGTCATTAAAAAAAAAAAAAAGAGTGGAGCGATGGAACGAACCCGCAGACATTGTATTTAAAGACTAAAAATTGTAAACATTTATGTTAATACCCGCAGAGCATACGGACATATTAAGGAATGTGTCTAAAACCATAGTCTGACTCGAAAGAACCCGCGGACATTGTATCTTTAAAGACTAACAATTGTAAAAATTTATGTTAATACACGTGGAGCATACTGATATATTAAGGAATGCGTGTCTAAAACCTTAGTCTGACTCAAAAAAATGCAAGCAAAACGGACATACCCTTCAGATCAAACCTGTTTTGCCACCCTAATGACACCGACTCGTGTACTCTATTCATCGACACATGTACTCTACTCATTTTTTAAATTATTACATGTTAATGTTAGTGTCATTAGTGTCCGGTGCCTATGAAGCACATAGATATAGTAGTGCTTCATCATATATATAGTTACATCAAATTGTAAAACTTAAAAAACACAAAAACAAAATTTACATGAACATATCTAAGATCTGAATATATTCTGATCACCGGACACAAAACAAAATCAAAAGCAATATGCACAGTTTGAACAAAATCATTACTAAAACATTTACAATTCATTACATGATATCAATAGCTCACTTTGCCAAATCCATGTGCATTTTCATACTTGATACAAATAGCTTGACTTGCCAAATTGAAATGAATTGATACAATTCATTACTAAAACATCATGTAAACTTTCCTCTAATCTTGAATTAATTCTCTACTCTGCAACGTATCAGCATTCGGCAGTGGATTTTCAGCTGTGACTGTAAAATGGCAGGAGAAGTGAGACAAATTGAGAAAGAAACCAGAACACTGATCTAGTGCTTTAAATTACAAAATTCTTAAAATATCTGATCCCAATCAAGAAACCACAGTGTTTAAATTTAAGGGATTGCACTAAATGATTCCACCACTGTACTAAACTGAGGTGCTGCGCAATAACTTCTACTTCTACTACACTAAAATATTCCTCTATGCGTGCCTTATAGTGGCCAGAGGCCGCTCTGCTACACCTCTATAGCAAGCTACTGACGACAACACTTTAAAGCTTTCGGTTGCAAATTAAAAGATCAATACAATATTCCAATCAGCATTCAAAACTAAAGGATAACTAAGCCCTAAATTTTCAAAAGCTTCAATTCCCATTCCCAGTTCCTTGTCAATCTCCTCAGTGTGTTTGGTTCTTCAAGTTCTGACTAAAAGTGAATCAAGTAAAATCACAAATTTCAGAATTTTTACTCAAGTGCAACCAAACATTTAGACTCAAAAGCCACATATTTCAATTTCAAGTAAAATCAATTCTACTCAAGTGCAACCAAACATGTCAGAATCAATTATACATATTCAGAATCAATTTTGAGTGCTCCAAACATGAAACCAAACACGGGGAAAGGAACTGAATAAGACACAAGCATCTTCCTACGAAACACAAATCTATAAAACTACCTGATTATCCTAGAAGATATAAACATCAAGTACACTTAATGAACATCTCAAGCAGTAAACATCACATTTCTTCTAAAAATGGAATACTCACTTAGGTCCTATTTGAATAAACAACTTGGCGGTTCTTCGGTGAATAAAATTGATTTTGAGTGAATTGGTTATTTTAAATTGATTCTGGCTAATAGTAAATTCAAGGTAATGTGATTTATATTTGGATAAAGTTTTGCAAAAGTGTATTGAATAGTAAACCTCAGTGTAAAAATCACGTTTAAACTCAAAAGCTATAAATCTCAGCTTCAAGTAGAATCAATTCTGGAAACCATACTCAATTATACTTGAGAGCAATCAAACACATCAGAATCAATTCTACTCATCCAGAATCAGAATCAATTATGAGTGTTTCTAACATGAGACCAATCATACACTTAATCCAAGGTTTATAGAAATAAGTTGCTTTTATTTGCTCTATATGTTAATAGATAACTCAAATAACTCACTCCAAACAGCCCTTAATCTTCAACGCAATAATCTTTTAGTGACCACTTCAACAATACATCAGAAAAAAAATAAATCATACATCATAATTCAACTTCATTTATAAATAACACTATTCAACATCAAATCAAACACTAATTGTTAATTATACATAGTGAAATTTCTGAAAACCCTAACACAATCAAAGAAACCCTAACAATTAAGCAAAACAAATTGGATAAGGGTTCTTACATATAATATAATCAACTACTTCTCTTTAGTCGATACACCATACTTCTCCTGCATACGAGCAATCTCATCCTCCTTCTTCTTCTGATCAAATTTCTTACTCATCTTCGCTTGCTGATAATAAAGAACAATCAGATACCGATTGGCAACGTTGAAACCGGAGAGATGATCGACGGCGGTTTTGGCGTCGTAGATGTCTTCGTATACGACGAAAGCGGTGCCGCGAGTGTCTTTGTTGGTTCCGATTCGGATCTGGCGAATTGCGCCGTATTTGCCGAAGATGTCGTACATTTCTTCACTTGTTATGTTGAAGGGGAGGTTGCGGACGTAGAGGACGCGGTTTACTTCCGGTGGGAGACGGGTGTTTCCCTTCCGGAGACTGATTGTTGTCATGGTTGGCGACGGTGGGGGGTTGGAGGATGAGAAAGAGAAAGTGAAGGAAAACCTTTTCTTCTGAGTTTTTTTTGGTATATATAAGTATGTTAGATATTTGGCTATGAGTTGGGCTTAGGTTTGGTCTATTAGATGGGCTTTGAATTGGGCTCCGGTTTCGTTGTAAGGAAATTTGGAGGTTGTTTTTCCATCCTTATTTATGCTTTTTCACTACAGTAAAAAGATTTAAATGTCTCCGCGAGATGTCTATTTGGACGCACTTTTTTTACATCCAACTAAGACTGCATCTGCGTATGCACAAAAGGTTACTTCGGATATGAATTTTCGTATCCTCCCTTAGTTCATTAGTTTGTGAGCTTTACGGAAGAGGCATTTTTGGAATATGCTCTATTAGTTCAAAACAACAAGAGGAGAAAATAATGGCAAAATGGAAAACCAACATAAATTAAAATTAAAATAAATATTACGTATATAAACATTACATAAATTTAACACTACATGTCAATACAAATAAGTGGTTCATGACGTTGCAACATCCTTATAATATCTTAGTTGATCTTTGAATCGTCACATCCACTTCAATCAAATTCTGTACACTGTAATGGTAAAATGTACTCCATATAACCCTCAAATCATTGTTCGCTTCATTCGGTTTAACATCATATCATTCACTTCATCCGATTTAACATCGTCCTTCATTTCGACCGGTTTAATATTCACACTCACAATACTTTCAGAAATATATGCTGGTGCACCATATCTATTACAACCAACAATAGAAAAACAATTTTAAAATTTAAACTAACAGGACACTCCTGAAATGCACATCCGAACATCACCAAACTTCGTCGAGAGATGCATATTTGGACACAGCGTTCATTTTTCAGCTAAAAAACAAGATTAATGTAAGAAATGAGGATGAAATTGAAATGAAAGATATTTACCTGCAATTTCAGCTTGTCACATCATCTAGCAAGTCAAAGTCCAGTCAGCAAATGTGGTAAAAGAATTTGGTAAATTCAAGTTTTGAGTTTTATAAGGAATATTTAATTAAAAAAAAATTTCAGGGAGCTTAATATATTTAACCCTATAAAAAATAGATAGAGTATATTTTTATATAGTTAGAATTCAAAGAACTTTTCTAAAAATCAAAAATCATATATTTTGAAAAAATAAAAAGAAAACTAAATTTTTAACTAGAAAAAAAAATAAAACAAGTATATTTCTGGTATAACTCAGAATTCAAATTACATTTTATGAATATAAAACCATATATTAAAAAAAAGTATAAAGAGGTCATACTCTTTCTCTAATTTTTGAACTAGAAAAATAATCATAGAAAAAGATAGTTTTCATTTCTGACATCCTAAGTCATAAGGATAAAAATTTGACTTTTAAAATACTAGAAACTAGAAATAAAATAAGAGTTTAATTAGTGTAAAAAGAATTACAGTACCAATTCATCATAATTATTTAATTGTATTATTTTAAACGAAATTGAAATAAGTGTCAACCATTTTAATCGACCGTCCATGTATTTTAATTAAAATTTAAAATAATCAATATAAAATCAATTAAGAAATTAAATATAAAAAAATTTAGACAGCACAGCACAAGATAGAGATAACACAATAATGAATAAAAAATCTCAAAAAGAAAAAGGCGAAAAGAAAACGACATGCGTTGAATCATAACAATTCATAAATTCATAAATAAACGAAAGAGAGAAAACAATAGAGTACTTAATTTGAATTGAATTGAATTGACATGAAATGAATTGAATTGAATTTGAATCAAATCCACCGTTAATCCACCTCTCTCCCGTAACAGAATCAAAAATCAACGGTTCAAAATTCAAATGGGAATCCTCTACGCACTGGTGGCGCGTGGCACGGTGGTTCTGGCGGAGTTCACCGGAACCACCACAAACGCCAGCGCAATCGCGAGACAGATTCTCGAGAAAATCCCCGGCGATAATGATACTCATGTATCGTATTCTCAAGATCGTTACATCTTCCACGTGAAACGGACCGACGGACTCACCGTTCTTTGTATGGCGGATGAGAACGCTGGGAGGAGGATTCCGTTCGCGTTTCTTGAGGAGATTCATCAGAAGTTTGTTAGGACTTATGGACGCGCGGTGCTTAGTGCGCAAGCTTATGGAATGAATGATGAGTTTTCTAGGGTTTTGAGTCAGCAGATGGAGTATTTTTCGAGTGATCCGAATGCTGATAGGATTAATCGGCTTAAAGGTGAAATGTCTCAGGTAATTGTGTTCCTGTTTTTGTGGATTTGAATTCGGTGTTTGTTGATGTTGATTTTGCATCTTGTAGATTCAATTATAAGTGATTAGTTGAAAATTGATTAATTGAATTTAGACACAGGTCTATTTGACTTGAAATTTGATTTTAATCAGATCTAGTTTCAATATTAAGTGCATAACTTGATTGACTCGCGAATTTTGGCGAAATCACGATGCACCGTGATTTTGTTGAAACTCAAAATTGCGGTGGCACGATATGTGCATGTTTGGATTCACTTTTGGAAAAGTTAATGTCAGCAAATACTAGCTCAGCTGGCAAAAGCCGTTATTGCTAGGTTGGACGTTAGTTTCAAGCCTGGCTCTCCCTGTTGTGAAATTGAGTTTCTAGTGGTTATTATCAATTAGTTTAAAGATAAAAAAAGTGATTCGGAAGATTTAAAATTGTTTTTGTATGTTTGAAGAATATCGAAAAGAATTGATTTAGCGTATAATATTTGTAGCTTTTATCTCCAAACTTGAATTTTACACTCAAATTTATATAGTTGAAACGGACTTTCATGGGAATGAATCCAAACAGATTGTTTTACTTTAAATTTACTTTTAACTAAATTCAATTTAATCAAAGTCTATCGTCGTCAATGTAGAACTAAACGAATACTAAGTTCAATCAAATCATGTTTGTCAAACTCAGGAATATGCTAGTGATTGGGTTTGCTCAGGTGTTTTTTTTTTCTTGATAGGTACGAAATGTCATGATAGAAAATATAGACAAGGTTTTGGATAGAGGTGATAGATTGGAGTTGCTGGTGGATAAAGCAGCTAATATGCAAGGAAACACATTTCGCTTCAGGAAGCAGGCTCGTCGTTTTAGAAGCAATGTGTGGTGGAGGAATGTCAAACTCACGTATGTTCTAAGATAACATTTTTGCTTATTATGTTAATGTTGATTGCTCTTTTGTCTGTTTCCGAAACTTTTTCTCTATCTGTTTTAATCATCATTCTTGACATGATCAATAGACTTTTCCAATTTTCATGTATGGAGGAGGGTGTACCAGTTTCCTTTGAACCCTCGAGTTTCCAATTTTCATGAGCAGAAGAGAAACTATAGAATGATTATATTCCACATCCAAGGTTTCAAGTTGTGGTCCTGATCACAGTTATTTCACGATTCTTAATATTGTGAGAAAATGCGGATGATGCCGTTACGATTGACAATTGTGGCCAAGATGCGAAACCACAAAAACCTTGATGTAGACTGCAATTTAAAACTGTGTGATACTATAACAAATTATGGGGTGATTTCCCTTGTAGATGCTCATTTCTGAAAACAAAATACCATAAACCACCCATTGCCACAATGTATTACATTTCTTTTTTCAAAAACGTATAGAAATTGACACATTGAGCTAGGACACAAATGCTACCAAAACAACCAAAGTGTTTAGTCTATGCAATAGAGAAATAATTGAAGCAAAGTGTTAAGGAACCAGAAATCAGCACACTATGATGAGTAAAAGAGAGAAATTGATGTATTATTCAGTGAACTCGAGGGATTTACAGAAAAGAAGTTCTCTAACTGCACAGGGCCTATCCCCTATCAGAGAAGCAGCTCTCCATTGCTCTCCTTTCTAACCAACTTTGATATTTTCTCCAATACCTCCAAACTAACCCTCTCTCTAATCAAGCAACACAACTGTAACAGAACGATTAGCTAATTCTCTCTCTGTGGAAGCTGCCAGCGCAGCAAAAGATCCTGCTATTTCTTAATTCCCTTCTTTTCCTTTTGGATATACACCCTCCAGGTCTGGGGTTGTTCTTTGGGCACAACATCAGCTGCCAAGGGCCCAACAAAAAGTATGAAACTATGGCACGTAACTTGCAACAAGTAATTAGTAATTCAGTATGAATCCTGTTGAGTAAATCTGTCCAAACAAAAGTTTTGAACTTAGAATTTTGAATTGGCATATCTAAGTAAATTCTCTTCTCTCCTTTGTAAAGGAATTCATAGGATACTGAAAGCAAGGTTTGTGTGAAAAAAACAATAGTAGAGTCAAGGTTTTAAATGATCATTTCAAGTGAAATTATAATCACATGAAATAAATTCATGTATATTGGACTGCCATCTTTATCATTGAGAATGTATATCCTTCTTATTTGTAATATAATAAGTATAAATTGTGTGCTTGTCCGGTAAGATTTCAATTGAGTAATTTCAAATCTTCATTTGATGTAATAGTCTTAACTAGTGTTAGAATCATTTAGAGTTGTAATCAACAAAACTTTTCCTTTTTAGAACCTCAGATTACAATTAAGCAATTACAGTTTTTTTTAATTTCTTAAATCACTGACTAAATGCTTTTTATGTTGCAGGATTGCTCTTATTGTCGTCCTACTTTTGATAGCATATGGTGTGTTGGCTTATGTTTGCCACGGGCCTGCACTACCGTCTTGCTTCAAGTGAAGGGTTGGAATGCGAGTGCTATGCGTTCTTCAATATGGTCTTTGGGTTGCAGATGTCACTTCTGTTAATTTTCAGTTACTGGGCTGTCAACATGTGTGCTAGCAAAAGCCTTGCTCCATATTCCCTGGTGTTTTGGGTTGTATTTTTCAGTGAGGTTTGAGGGAAAATATTGTGCATTATGTCTTGTGTATTTTCATATCACCCCAAAAAAATTGGAGTGAACTGGAATATGATTGGGTTGTTGTTATATAGTGGTGTTTCCTTCTCTTTTTGTTCAAAAGGATCAAGGGTAAACTTTTGAATTGGTGTATCCCTATTACTCATTGAAGGGCATTTTTTATAATTTTTCTTGCCCCATTTGTTATCTACATATAAATACTATAATGTGCGAAGGTTCCGTTTTCTTTTTGGTTTTTCTGCTACACAATTTTATCATGACATCATAAGTCTTACATGAGTTGTACTAATTTATTAAGTGGATTATGTCAATAGACTTTACTAATTCTTGCGTGTCTATCTCTTATAAATTGACTATAAATGAAAGAGATAAATGGAGCATCAGTAGCAAAGTAACCTCAATTTTTCCAGCTTTGTAATTCCATTTTGCATGTTTGAATCTACTAAAGTGCACAAGAATTTCAAGCTCTCTAATGGATAGATACTTCATGTTTCCTATCCTAAAACAATAAGATACTCATGTTTTGCAACATCCAATTTTATAAGGAATTAAGGTAATGTACTTAGAAAACCTAGTCCAGTATATCAGGTTTTGCAACATCCAATTTTATAAGGAATTAAGGTAATGTACTTAGAAAACCTAGTCCAGTATATCAGGAAAAGATTGCATTAAAAGCAACTGAGAGTGTATTGCATTAAATAAGTAATAATATGAGTATTGTATATAGAATTTAGAAACTTTTAACACTAGGTTGTAGTGAATAAGCATAAGAGAAGAAAATAATTTAGAATCAATCTTATGAAACTACAATACATCATAAATTTTGAGTCCCGAAGCAATAAACTAATAATGAGCATAAGGGAATAAAAGTAACTGGTAAGAGTTAAACTTGAAACTTTAAAGCTAGGCAAAAAAAATGATGGTTCAATGGGCCAGGCTTACCAGGCTAGATGGACTGAGAGTGCTGCAGCCTGTTATCCCTCCACTGTCAAGAGCAGGAGGTGTTCACTGCTCTGTGAAGCCAGCCTCATGCGGTTCCCTCCATTCTAGAGGCCAGGAGATCCGGGCCTTCGCCCAAACCCCATGGCCCAACTCTCAACTTGGAGCGGGCAAGCCAGCAGGGTGCACATACAGCCCAACCTGTCAAGCAACAGCCATGTTCCATCACCTTATAGCCCCCACTTGGGTTACAAGCTGAAGTTACTCAACTCGGCGAGCATGCATGTGTATTCAAAGTATATAAACAATTACATATACTATATTATAAACGATGTGGGACTTGAAAAATATCTAGTAGCTTGAAAGTCTTCAATCAAACAAAGCAATCTTATTGTCTTACACAGATTTCCTTCTCAAATGAATGCATTCTACCAGTTCTGTATAGCTTCCTACAAACTCATGGTATAGCCCTCTAGTTGTGAACATCTTCCTACAAACTCATGGTATAGTCCTCTTCAACTTTACACCATCAATCTCAATTTCTTCACCTTTGTAATTCCATTTAACAATTTCAAGATACATCATGTTCCCTGTCCCACCCCTTTCAGATACCAGATATATGTCAAAATTCGCAAGAATCATGTCTAGAGATTATTCCAGCTGCAGCATGCTGTTTGCAAGTTGTATGTATCTATTAGGATCGGCAGTTCACACACGTGGCTCGCACATTTTCTATTGTCTTACTCAAAAGCTCTTGCAATCTTCAACCTATCAAAACATTCTTATAGTCTTACACAGATTTTCCTATCTAATGAATCCATTCCTCCAAAGCATTTGAATATGATAAAAGAATGTGACTCATCTGGTTGCAAACTAAGTTCAATTATAATCATGTTCATCATATTAGGAAAAGATTGCTTTAAAAGCAAATGATCATCACTTGCCAAAAACTGTGGAATAAACTTTTAGCCTCTTCTTACATATGTTCATTCTCAATGCAGGAATACTTAATTCTTTTCAGTGAATCAGGTACACTTTTATTGAGATGTTGTTCATCTATTGGGAACATACTTTCATCTATCATAACTAAATATTAGAATAAAGTTCATAACACTTCTGAAAAATAGTACCTAATCAAGTCAAATGTCACATAAGATGTTCTATATCATCACTTAAAAATATCTGTCATTTGAGGCACGTGTGTTTCTATGTTTATTTCTCTACCCTTAGATATTCTTATTGCTCAAACCATTTTTGTTATGGAGGTAATTCACAACAATCATCGTCTCAATATATTTTGTTCAATACTTAAACTATTTTTAAAAAATTATATTTTTAAACTAAAAATATTTGCAATCAATATCTAAACTAACTAGTAAATGACCCCCCGCATTTGGTCACATAATTTAAAAAAATTGTGGATAAATTTACATTTCTCAATTTTTAGATCAATAATTTTATTTTTTCTATTTCATGTAAATCCCATAAAAAGATAGAATAGAATTTATTAAATTTTTATTATCTTTGAGTCACTACAAATTAATACAATTTAAAAAAATATAATTTAATAAGATAATACAATTTAAAAAATATAATTTAATAAGTTAATACAATTTAAAAAATATCTACTCACTCTTTTATTATTAAAAGCCCCCTTAAACCTTTTCACATAAAGAAGAAGTATGGATGTCATCATGAAAACCATAAGAGAATTCCATCTACTACTCATTTTAAGTTGTCAAGGGATGAAAGTGAAATTGATATAAATCAAAGCTTATGCAAAAACATGTCTACTCTACCTCATAGCAAGCATTTTTTGAAGGTGAGAAAAATACACAAGAAGGAGATTGAATTGTGTATCTGATATCTGAATCTGACCAAGTTCATATTCTAAGTTAGAGTAAGCAGCAGCGAAATAATTTAAAGTGCATAAGCAATAAGTAAATCACATACAACAATTATCATAGTTCCTCTATAACGAGAGTAGTTCAGTCCCCTTGTATCACAAGAGCTTTTCACTATAATCAGAACCTGATTACAACTTGCTTAGACACATCAGTCCAACATTTCCTGCTCAATCACTCTGAAAGAGACTTCCTTGTCTAAACACATTCGTTCAGGACTTCCTAGCTTAATCACACCTGAAAGAGATTTTCTTGCCTAAACTCATAGTTTGAGACTTTCTTGCTCAATCACACTTGAAAGAGACTTCCTTGCCTAAACTCATAGTTCAGGATTTTCTTGCTCAATCACACTTGAAAAAAACTTTCATGCCTAAACTCACAGTTCAGGACTTCCTTTCTCAATCACACTTGAAAGAGACTTATTTGCTCAAAAATTCAGTTTGAGACTTTTACAAATTCTAAACAAAATGTTCAGCATTATAACAAGATGTATCTGATATACAATCAGATGTAAAAATAATGCAACACGAGCAAAGAACTTTTTACTTGAGATTTCTTGGATATACAAGTGCAAAAAACTTTCAAGTTTATGTACAATACAACAACTATGTAAGTATAGAGTGCGAAACAGTTCCTGTTCTGACTTGTTGTATGTATTTTTGTTGTTTCTTCTTTTGAATCTTCAGCTCCTTATATAAAGGGAACTAAAGAGATGTTGGAAGCTTGCTTGTACAAATATCTTTGTTGATGAAGCGGTTTACAAGAGATAGACGTTGGAGTGGTACGATTAAGATTTTCATCTTCTGAATAAACTCTTTATCCATTCTTTCTTTCTCAAGTGAGGCATCCATAGGCATGCTGGAGTATACTGAAGAAATCGTGTCATATAGTCTTGAGCTTTGTGCTAAAACCTCTACTTGACTTTCTCCATAATTCTGGTAGTTGGAAAGATGGAGCTGCTTTTGCATAGAGTACTGACTAAAAGGTGTTGTACTGCATCTCCAGATTATCAGAGGTTGAGTCAATTGTGACACTAAGTTTCCATTCGAAAATCAGATTATGATCTATTAGAATCTGAATTATATGCTTCTTCTTTACAATCCATTTAACCGGGTCAAAACCTAGTTAAATACCAGCTTAATGATATTGCACACTTAAGCAAATGTTAGTAAACCCTATTTTTGTTTAAGTACTTTGTTATTATCAAAATTCAAGGAGTGTGAATAGACTTTGACCCAATAATCTCCCTTTTTTTGATAATGACAAACATAAGTATTTTAAGAACAATGGTTGATTGGTTTAAACAACTTGACAACATCACAATCTAAGGTTTGTAAGCTCCTCCTGAGTTTAACAGTCCATAAGTTAAGATTTGTAAGCTCCCCCAAAGTTCTATCCATGTTTTTAAACCAATTTTAGTAACTTGACAACTTCAAGACATGAGGTTATGAGCTGTCTCAGCATTTAATAGTTTATATATTAAGTTTTGTAAGCTCCCACTAAGTTCTATCCAAATTATTAAAATTTTATGATAAAAAAAATTGATAACTACTCTTGTATGTGCCCGCCCCGCCCCGCCCCGTTTTTTTGCGGGCTTTTGCGGGCATAAACTTTTTCATACAATTTTACTATTTTTAGGCCTAAAAGGTTCAATGCCCGCGGGCTTTCCCCGCCCCGCCCTCACTTTTTTGCGGGGCGGGACAATGTTTTAGGCCCGCACTCTTCAATATGCCCGCCCCGCCCTATTTTTTCGCGGGCTTTTGCGGGACGGGTCTAAACGGGACGGGCATGCCCGTTTGCCACCCCTATGGAAAACCAATTGTAAAGCATTTTCTCTTCAAAAGTAAAACTATGCACATTGTTTTATTAATTAACTAAAGCCTAAAAATAAATGAATTAGGACCACCATTGATTTGATGGTTTCTAATGTAGCTAATTGAGTGGTGTTCCAAACAAGCTACCCAAAAGACAAACGCTGGCAAATGTAAACAACTCTCTCATCCTTTCCTTGTTCTAACCGAACATGACAAATTGTACAGACCAGCATGTCACCGGTTACCTATACACCCGGTTACTAATAAACATTACTATATCCATGTTTCTTATTTTCTTCAAATTTATTTTCAATTCTTAATGTTTATATAAATGGATTTGTTGTAGTGTAAGTTAAGATTTTGAATGATGTTGACTTGGATGACCCCTTTCATAATGAAAAATGAAAGTAAAGAACGGTAGGAGCCTCTAATATAAAGTCACAAACTTACAATTATATGATCTTTATAGGTAACAAAAAATAATTTAATTCTCAAAATTAAATTCTTCAATTATATGATCTTTTTCATATTTTTATTATATATAATTATATATAATGAACAATGGCAATTTTCTCCCTTAGATTGTCGTGAAGTTAACTAATAAAGCTCTAAATTATTTATCGGCTAGGTTGAATCTAAAAGATAATGAATACTCAAAAACAAAAAAGTATATAGTACACTAGGAGTTCATCATAGAGCCTAGATAAGAAAAAAATGATAGAGTTCTTAGTTGCTCATGTGCACAACAGAAGTGGCAATCACGGATGCATGGAGTAACAGAGAGATGTTCCCAACAACATTATCTCTAACTTATTTTATATATCCATAATGAAATTTACAAAATTTAAATCTTAACTATTCTTGTCAAATTTATATCATGTTTGTTTAACTAAATTGAAAATTATTGATTTGAGAAATTATGTATTTTTTTTAACTCAACATTTAATTCTACTTTCTAATGGTGAAAGATCTTATTGAAATCAGAATTGTATTTTGTTTGAATTCACTCGACATAAAAATAATTTGCAATTAACTGAATTCTAACATAAAACATATTAATATTGATAAAAGAATATAGACACCATAAATTATACATATTTTTTAAATCAAAATATTAATTTTGGTTATAATATATAAATATATTATTTATCAGACTTAAGCAAAAACATAACTACACATCATAAGAAAATGAAATTTTTACTGAACACTAAAAAAAAAAGGCATTAAACATAAAACTTAACGTAACTAGAATGTGACCCGCGCATCGCGCGGGGATTAAAATATTTTTTTAAGAATAAAATAAAAATATGTTTGTATAAAATAATGTATTATGTAATTGGTAGAATAATGCATTTGAATAATGTCGGTGAAAAAAATAATTTAGTTTAAAAAATTAGAGTGAAAGTAAAAAATATATAAGAAAAGAAAGACATTATTATTCTTATTTCCAAGACTTTTACTTTTCTTATAAAGTCATAAAATTTTAGTAGAAAAAACAATAAGATCTTATCATTTATTATTCTTAAAACAACAATACAAAGTTGTAATTGTCTTCTTTTAAAAATATTTTTGGTATTTCTTAATTTGCTATGTACTGGTTCATCATATAGTGTGCCAAAAATTCACCTCCCAATTTATAAATTTTATATATAATAGAATACCAATAAAATAATCAATAATAAATCTACGAAACATTAATAACGGTAACACCAAAGAAAAACATGCACCTCTAAACTTAAATTAGATTGAATCTTTACCCTTATAAAGTTTTAGACATCCTATGAAATATTGAAAAACAAATGAAATATTACTAATAATTTAAAGTGACACTTAAATTTAGAACCAAATTTCCTACACTCTCTAAAAAAACCAATTATTTTAGAGAATAAAAAGATGAATGTAATTATATTTTATTGTTGTGTCATAGAACTAAATTTATATTTAAATTGTTATAAAATTCAATACCTACTAATGTAAAAAAAAATATAAAATGTTGTACAACAAAAACTAAAATATTCAAATATGGTGAAGCTTGCAAGACAAAAAGTAATCATCTTAGGTTTGAGGAAATTTGGATGGTAATGAATGAATATAATTTATCCATTAGAAATAAAACAAATCTACTTTCTTCAAAATTCTTCTTACATAAGGAAATCAAAGAGCAGCATCACATGAAAATGACAACGACCACATTGAGAGGTGATGACGGCGAATGAGATTAAGTTCTTCCTACATAGTGAAATCAAATAGCAACATCACAATAGAAATATTTCTTATTCTACAATATGTAAAACTCTTATCCTATTTTCAAATTCATAGTAGTTGGTATCTCTTACTTAAAAGTTCTTCTTAATCTAATCACCATTCCATCTGTACTCCCAATACATATAATGCACATAAAATATCTAAAAATATCATAAAACAGTAAATCACTATACCACAATAAAATCACAAAAGTTTGAGAAGTAATTTTTGTTTGAGATTTCATTCTTGCTGAATGGATTGTTTATAGGGTGTATATATATAACTAATTTAGACAACTGTTTTTAATTTTTATTTATGATTAAATTGAAAGGTTGAGAATTAAATTTACCAAAGATGATGATTTATGCTAATATATTAAATATATATATATATATATATATATATATATATATATATATATATATATATATATATATATATATATATATATATATATATATATATATATATATATATAAAATTTATTGTATAATTTATTGTATATTTTTAATTAATCATTTAATTGAGAATTTAACTCATTATTTAATTAAGAGACAGGGCCACCTTTTCCGTTTTCTTCTTTTGATTGCATATTAATTATATATTGATTGTATATTTTTAATTCATTAGTTAATTATAAATTTAATTCATTGTTTTAGTTCTTTTGTTAATTTATTGATTCAATTCTTTCCTATTCTTTTGTGAGTTTTTTTTCATTTTTTGTGAAGATATTTTAATACATAGTTATTGTTTTATTTAAAAAATATTTCAAATAATTTATATTATTTTTAAAATTAATTAGGAGGTTGGGCTGATTCACCTCTTTTTCGTTTTTTTAATTGTATATGAAATATATAGATGATTGTATATTTTCAATTCATTATTTAATGGAATTTCATAATAGATAAAAATATAATATTTATAAATAATTTTTTTAATAGTGTTAGATGGATATTATATTATTATGATTATTATTAATATAATTATTATTAATTAGCTGATCCACCTTTTCCATTTTCTTCTTCTTTTGATTGCATATTAATTATATATTGATTGTATATTTTTAATTCATTAGTTAATTATAAATTTAATTCATTGTTTTAGTTCTTGTTAATTTATTGATTCAATTCTTTTACTATTCTTTTGTGAGTTTTTATTCATTCTATAAATAATTTTTTTAATAGCGTTAAATAGATATTATATTATTATTATTATTAATATAATTATTATTAATTAGCTGATCCACCTTTTCCGTTTTCTTCTTTGATTGCATATTAATTATATATTGATTGTATATTTTTAATTCATTAGTTAATTATAAATTTAATTCATTGTTTTAGTTCTTTTGTTAATTTATTGATTCAACTCTTTTACTATTCTCTTGTGAGTTTTTATTCATTCTTTGTGAAGATATTTTAATACATAGTTACTGTTTTATTTAAAATATATTTCAAATAATTTATATTATTTTTAAAATTAATTAGGAGGTTGGGCTGATTCACCTCTTTTTCGTTTTTTTAATTGTATATGAAATATATAGATGATTGTATATCTTCAATTCATTATTTAATTGAATTTCATAATAGATAAAAATATAATATTTTTAAATAATTTTTTTAATAGTGTTAGATGATATTATTATTATTATTATTATTAATGATATAATTATTATTAATTAATATTATTATTAGATGAATATTATATTATTATTTTATTAATATTGGTGGCTAAATATTATTATTTTTATTTCTTATTATTATTATTATATTTAATTTGTAGAATTTAAAAATAAAATAATAATAAAAATATAAATATAAAAATACATACATATAAAAGTTAAAAAATATATACATATAACAATTTTTTATCTAATATTTGTATACTTTATAATTAGAATATATTTGAGAGTTATAAAATATTAAATAATATATTTGAGAATTATAATTAGAATATATTTGAGTCTTATTATTATATTTAATTGGTAGAATTTTTTGTGGTAGAATTTTGTGAGGATGACACATAAGCATGAGGTTATGTGAAGATGACACATAAGCAAATGCTATAGAAAGATGACACATAGGCAAATGCTAGGGTTTTTAGTCTAGGGTTGTCATCATGACAACCTTACATTTATATTAAGTAGAAGTATTTTTCAATGTAGGTCAAGTCACTGGTCAATGGTTCAAAAAATAATCATAAAAAGGACTATTTTTCAACAAAAAATTTGTCATAAAAATGACATTTGTTTAAAAAAACATGGGAGTGTTTATTAACGGTCAATATATTCAATAAAAAAGGAGGCCAAGTTAATTAAAAAATTATTGTAATGTATATAAAATATAAATACTTGTATGGTATGTATGGTTACTAAAATAGTTATATGAAGTAAAAACACGTTTAATTACGTAGTAACCAAATTTATTTTAATAAATTTTAAAATTGATTATAATTAAAATTTGATGAACACTCTGGTATCCTATCAAATAATTTATGTTTGAATATATACATAAAAATAAATTGATCAATATATTAGAGTATAACAATTAAAGATCATAATTTTAAGTTAAAATGAATTTGATGATAAAATCAATATTTTATTCAAGTGTGTTAAATATGAAATCAAACATAAATTAAGCATGTGTTTGGTTACAAAAATTGATTTTAATTAAAAGAAAGTTAGTATAAAGTGATTTATTATATAAATTAAAAATGAATTAAATAAATTTAAATATAAACATCTCATTTAAATTCAAATTAAAATAAATTATAAAAACAATAAATTCTTTTAAATAACAGTTAAATATATTAAAACTAAATTTTTACACTCAAAATCTATTCTAAAGGCTTAAGACGAAATATTACACATAAATTGAGTAAATACCATACTCTATTTTTTCAGTAAAAAAAAAGTAGATATCATACTTATATTAATCTAATTCTCAATTCAATTATTACATGTATATTTCATAAAAAAAAACCCTTTAAAAAGTTTAATATTAATGTATCTTTCTGAAACATGTAATATTTAACTCTTAATATATTAAATATAATAATTTTCAATAAATATTTATTTTTAAAAAAAAAAATAGTTAAACTCAGATGATTAATAAACTTCAATTATTAAAAGAAATCCAATTTAAACTTTATTTACATATTGATCTAAACCACATTTTAAGAAACTAAATCTAAAACCTTTCTCGAAACCATCAAATATTAAATTTCTTCAAACTCAAATTATCCTTTTTCATAAAAAATTCCAACTTTAAATTTCTTTACAAATACAAACAAGTTATATTTATTTTGGTTGATTCTTTAATTAATGCATTCAAACAATAAAATTAAAAATAAAATAAAAGAGGTAGATGAAAATTTTGAATTAACACAAACAAAACAGACACACACATCCATATGAAACAACAATTTATGTTCGTTTAGGTAACATCCTTAATTTACTTACATCCACTAACCCTGTAACATTGCTTACGTGTCACACTCTCATTCGTCACTTACTTCACAAGACTTCAACTTGACTATATCACACCCAACGTTGTTTCTCTCTCTACCCTTGTTTTCTTTCTCTCTCTACCCCACTCTCTCTCTCTCTGCTAGAAGTAGGTGAAAAGCAAAGAACCCTTGTTTCTTTTTTATCTTCATTTTTTTTTTCTCACATTAACACAACCACTGTTCCTTCTTCATCTCACCTAATCCAACAATCGAGAACAAAAAAAATCATATAGAAAGTGACAGAAAATTCTACCCCAGAAGGGAAGGGTTATACCCTTATGTGTTTTGCTCTAAAGGGTATTATAAAGTTGGGATTTTTTTGGAAGTGACGGCTGAATCTGATGTCACCATCGAGTAGTGAGTGGTGAAAGGTGTTGGTTTTTTGGTTAGATCTCAGTGATTTTGGTTTTGGATCTTTCTGATGAGTTGATTCATTAGGGAACTTGAGATTGGTTTGTTGAATGTGTTGTTTTTGGGGTTGATGGTTTTTGGAAGCTTTGGCAATGGCAATGTTGGGTTATCTGTGATTTTGTCTGTGTGTAGTTGGAAATGTCTGCTTCTTTAGCAGCTTTTGAGAGACCTAGACCTGGGGCTTCTAATACGGTATGTTTTCTTTTGGAGGGAATTTGTCAGATTCAACTTTTTTTTAATGATGAATGAATTCTATTTTGAGGTAATTGGAATGAAGTTTGAGAATGGAGTTATGATTATTCAAGGGCTTGTTGATTATTTTATACTGAATTAGGAGTGTTTGATTTGATTCATGAATTGGTTAGTTAAGGAAGTTTAGTAGGGTTTGAGGTTTTGATTTCATTGTTGAATGTTGAGGTTGGATGAGGAACTGTGTTGAGTTTGTTTAGAATTAGGATTAGGATTTTAATTGCATAAGAAGCTATGAATTGGCTTAGGATATGTTTCGTTTCGCGTAGTAGTCTTCAATCTCATGTCTTAGACTCTTGGGCTGTTTTCACCGAGATTTAATTGAAGCTTGAAAACTAAGCTTTGGTGTCTATGTGGTTTTTCACTGTGATTTTGGCGAACGTCCCTGAAGAAATCGTCTTTTTCTGTTTTATCTTTTCCTCGCATGGTGCAATCAGAATCGTTTGACTCTGTTAATTTCTAACACACATTACTATTTTGCAGGTTTTTAAAAGTGGCCCACTTTTCATATCTTCCAAAGGTTGGTATCCGTAGCTCATCCCCGGCCTTTATTTTTTTATGAAGCTTTAATCACGGTCTTAGTTGTGGTTGCGTTCCGCGCTTTGTGTCACGGCCACAATTATGGCTAATAACCATTTATTAGAACCTGATTCTGTCAATGTTATAATATAGGAATTCATCAATTCTTTCCTATTTTGTAGGAATAGGCTGGAAGTCATGGAAGAAGAGGTGGTTTATACTCACGCGCACATCATTGGTTTTCTTCAAAAATGATCCTGTTAGTATCACTCAGATCTTTCCCACCATTCTTAAGATATTTTCTTCCGTATTTTTTGTTTCTTATGTTGTTCTGAATGTTGCATCTCTCTAATTAAATGAGAAAAGCATACAATGTTAAGTGATTGGTTAAGCATATATGAACATTTTTGAAAACTAGCATGTGAGGACCATCTTTGAGGGCTTGCGAGATGGGCTACCACGCAGTGCCCAAAATTTTTGTTGGTTTAATTGTGGCAAAATAGGGCCTCAAAAAATAAATTCACTGTTAATCTGCGGTAAAATAGGGGCCCTATTTGTTTTGTCACGGTTGAACCATGGTTAATCTAGGGCTTCCAAAAACTTAAGACAACTCTGCATAGAGTGTAGACTAATACTCAAATACATGTGATTATCTACTACTGAATTTTCACTGATTGATTATGCAGAGTGCTCTTCCTCAGAGAGGCGGGGAAGTAAACCTGACTTTGGGCGGTATTGACCTAAACAACTCAGGGAGGTATGTTTTGGGAATTGTATTTTTCGCTGTGATTTTAAATTTGACTATCCGTTTTAAAATTGTGAATTTTTGTTTTTCAGTGTTGTTGTTAGAGAAGACAAAAAGCTGCTAACAGTATTATTTCCAGATGGGCGTGATGGTCGAGCATTCACCCTTAAGGTTATTCATTTACTATTACAATTTAAAGTAGATAGATTATAATTCAATTTACACTACTTGAAAATGGCATGTTAATCGTTGAGATGTTTAAATTCCGACTTTTTTTAAATATTAGGCGGAGACGTCAGAAGACTTGTTCGAATGGAAGACAGCTCTTGAACAAGCCCTTGCACAAGCACCTAGTGCTGCCCTTGTTATGGGACACAATGGGATTTTCAGGAATGAGACAACTGATTCTATCGAAGGGTCTTTCAATCAATGTTCGTTCTTATTTTTAATTGTATCTTTGCTACATGTCACATGTCAATAATGTTGTTTTTGTTATATTGATTTGAGTTTCTGCGGTTAACTATGTATTGTGCTTGCAGGGAGAGACAAGCGTCCCGTTAAGTCTTTGGTTGTTGGAAGACCGATTCTGCTAGCACTCGAAGATATTGACGGAGGGCCGTCTTTTCTTGAGAAAGCTCTTCGTTTTCTAGAGAAGTATGGTAAGTTATGATCTTGAATGAAGTGGTGTTTTTGAATTTGTTTTCACTTTTTGTCTTTCATTCATGATTCAAATTTTAGTACTTACTGGTAAAGTTTTGTTTCGTCCGTAAGCAAAAAAACTTATTGGCTATTAGACGGGATGGATCTAGAAATGAATAGAATGTGGGGTTAGAAATATTTAAGAATAAATCTTAGAATTTAGGTAGGGTCTAACTCAACCTTACAAAACCGCTTGTCAGGTGTGGATTGCATCCTCTTATAAACATAGGTACAAACTACAAACCATCTCTCTCCCAATGTGAGACTCATAACACACCCCTCATGCCCTGGACTTGACATCATGAATGTGATCCGAGTGGTCCTATTGTGGAGCCTGATAGTATGTGGCCCAACAAATTTTGGATAGACTCTGATACCATCTTAGAATTTGGGTTGGCCTAACTCAATCCAACCAAATTGGTGTGTCAGGTGAGGATTGCCCTCACTTATAAACATTTGTTCCGTCCATCTCTCATCCAAGTGGGATCTTCACAATAAATACAAAAAGCATTTAAAAAAAACTGTAGCAATAAACTCAACTAAAAGTTAATAAAACAAAGTAATAATGACTTATAGATTTAATTAAGTTCTTACTCAAAATTGTAAAGTACAAAAACTGTTAATTGAATGAAACACGTTTTTGCAGGAACTAAAGTCGAAGGAATATTGCGGCAGGCTGCAGACGTTGAGGAAGTAGACCTAAGAGTTCAAGAATATGAGCAAGGTACTAACAGTTTTGTTAAATGCCATAAGTATTATGAAACTTACATGCAAATGCCTTATCTTTTACTGATATTACCAGGCAAGGTTGAGTTTGATGCTGAGGAAGATTCTCATGTTGTTGGTGACTGTGTTAAGGTATCCATGCTAGTTTTGATAGTAGTAAAGCTTATTCTTTACAACTTTTTCCCTATCAAAAGTAAAAACCGTCTTTATTTACTGACTTTTTGTATGGTCAATTTACAGCATGTTCTAAGAGAGCTTCCCTCCTCTCCAGTTCCTGCTTCATGCTGTACTGCTTTGTTGGAGGCTTATAGTAAGTGTAGCCGTGTTTATTTTCTTTATAACCATATATGCTTTTAAGAATAAATTGTATATGTTTGTGTTGCGTAGTTCTGCTGATTGCTATGTTAGTATTGGTTTTTGATTGATCTTAGGATTTGTAAGTTACGGTTTAGAAGTCACACATTCAACGTGATTTTGTTTGAAAATATTCATAGGCCGGTGTCATCTCTCACATCTCAAACTAGTTGTAACTTGTAAGGATGAGTTAGTCTCATTCAAAATTTAAGATGGTATCAGAGACTATCCAAAATCCGTCGGGTCACACAAATTCCAATTTCTTTCAGTTGTCAAGTTTTGTTGTATTAGTCTATACCTTTATTATTTGCATGTGAATCTATGGTGATGGGAGTTCTTATCACTGTTACTCTTTTTCTTTTGCAAGAAATTGATCGCAAGGAAGCTAGGATTAACGCAATGCGCTGTGCTATATTGGAGACCTTTCCAGAGCCAAATCGACGTTTGTTACAAAGGTCATCTCTCTCTCAAGAGCTCCAATGATACATCATTCATCTCAAGTTTTCATCTTCATGCAAACTTTATGTATTTGCCTGTTACGATAATATCTATAAGTTGTTTTCTCCGCAATCTAATTATTGTCATCTCTACCTTTACAGAATTTTGAAGATGATGCACACAATTGCTTCTCATTCTAACGAGAATAGGATGACTGCTTCTGCTGTTGCTGCTTGCATGGCACCCTTGCTCTTACGGCCTCTGTTAGCCGGAGAATGTGAGCTGGAGGATGAATTTGATGGTAGTGGTGATAGTTCGGCTCAGCTTCTTGCTGCCGCCAATGCTGCAAATAACGCTCAAGCAATTATTACCACTTTGTTGGAGGAGTACGAGAATGTATTTGACGTAAGAAACCTTCTTTTGATTAATTTTACTTTCTGGTTTGTGTATGTTTATATTCAATTCTGGAACTTAATTTCGATTTGCTGGTTCAGGAAGAAAATATACAAAGATGTTCCATTTCAGCTGATTCTCGGGTTGAAAACAGCGGGACTGAAGACTCGACTGATGACGATAATATAGATAATAAAGAAAACGGTTACCATGACGCAGAGAATGAAAATGATCAAGAAACAGATGATGATGCCGATCGTGTTCACAGCGGAAAATTAAGCGAAAGTAGCGGTTATGCTGGCAGTGATCTTTACGATTACAAGGTTGTCGAATGCTCTATCCTAATAAAAGATAAAATAAAGTTAAACTGTTTTTCTTAATTTTTTTGCTCTTGCAGCAGGCATATGGAGGAGATGATTCTGACGTTGGATCCTCGACTAGTAATCACGCTAAGGCTGGAAATTCAAATCGGAATGCTGTTCCTGATATCCATCTGTCTGAGGATAAAAGCAAGCAAAGAAAAGGTAATGAAAATTCAGTTGATGAGAAGGATGTGCCAATTGTGTTGCCTTCGACAGAATCATATCGTTCCATGGGTGAGATTTTATCGTCGATGGACCCCGGCAACCATTTACCTATGCCTGGGATAGAATCAGGCTCTGGAAAACAAACTGGTAAAGCTAGTAGTGGCACAAGCTTTAGTTCTAAACGGTCAACCTTCTGGGGAAGGAGCAATGTGAGTGTTGTTTTTCGATCATTTACTCACATCAATACATTCTCTAACCGCCGAATCCAAGCTTATTGTTTTTTCTGATTAAAACAGCCGAGGAAGTCACCGTCAGTGGAGTCAGTTGACTCTTCTGGAGAAGAGGAGTAAGATTCTTAGCTTTGATATCATCTTTTACTTAGTAAATTATGATTTTTGATAGAGTTTCTAAATATTCTCGGATAGCCATTGCATTATTCAATTTTCTCTTTTTTTTCTTTCTTTTTTTCACTTTTGTTGTTTACAGGCTTGCTATTCAAAGACTAGAGATTGCGAAAAATGATTTGCAACATAGAATTGCAAAGGAGGTAATTATATTTACTAGCTCATTTTACACCGTATATCACATAATGTTGATGTTTCGTCTTTTAATGAAGTTGTTTTTGTTTTCGTTTTAGGCTAGAGGCAATGCAATTTTACAAGCAAGCTTAGAGAGAAGGAAACAAGCTTTGCACGAGCGGCGCTTGGCACTTGAGCAAGATGTACTTTTTCTACTTATTCCCCGACATTTATTGCGACTCTTATTTGTATCTGACACTCTTTTCTTCACTATAGGTTTCAAGGTTGCAAGAACAGTTGCAAGCCGAGAGGGATCTTAGAGCTGCTTTGGAAGTTGGTTTGAGCATGTCTTCGGGACAAATTTCCAATTCGCGTGGAATGGATTCCAAGGTTTCTTATTCTCGTGTTTTTTCCCCTTTTTTTGATTGCTTTTGTTAATATGCACAATCTTACGAAATCTACTTATGTAATAGACGAAGGCTGAGCTAGAGGAAATTGCACTTGCTGAAGCTGATGTGGCTAGGTTGAAACAAAAGGTTGCGGAACTTCACCATCAACTTAATCAGCAAAGACAGCATCACTACGGTTCACTTACTGACGTAGGTGGTGACCGATACCAGCACGCCCAAAATCTTCCTCAACCGTGAGTATGCAGAGATATGCGATCTTTAAGCACTTACTGGAAAAAAGTGCTTATTTGAAAACCTTATGAACTAATGTAAGGTTATGTCTTATGCAGGAGATTTCTTCAGCAAGATTTTGATTCAACGCTTGCTTATTGTAATCATGAAAGGAAACAAAGAACCGAGGTACGCCTTATAGTTTGTTTCTCAAAACAAAAATTAAAGTATTTCAGAATGTGATGAAATTAGTCGATTTTCCGTGGATGATATATTCGTTACGGTTTTGAGAATTCTTGGTTCATTAACACAGGCAAAATTTGGCTTTATATTTCAACAGGAGAGTGTATTGGGAAATGATTGGAGAAATATCAAAGGACAAGTATTGGCTTCTGGTAATGGTACTAGGCAGTCATCTCGGAAGCCGTTTATAGATTCGAGTCCTAGTGATTCGAAAAGCACCGAGGCATCAACAAGTATGTCCGTAGATGAACTCGGTGTTGTTGATTCCGGCTCAGTGCCTTCCACCTCAAGAGCAGCAGAGGTAAGAATTAAGTTCAAGCATTACACCTTAAAATCTATTACCATCTTTTTGTTGTAACCAGTGTTATCAAATAGTGGCTATAGCGCAACCGAAGTTGAACGGTCATAACCGAGTTTCTTCTATGTTATCATGAGCAACCGAAGTTGAACGGTCATAACCGAGTTTCTTCTATGTTATCATGAGCAACCGAAGTTGAACGGTCATAACCGAGTTTCTTCTATGTTATCATGAGCAACAGAAGTTGAACGGTCATAACCGAGTATCTTCAATATTATCATGCGCAACAAAAGTTGAACTGTCATAACCGAGTTTCTTATATGTTATCATCGGTAACTAGTATGAACTAACATAGTGGCAATCATTGGTTTCAGGTTACAGAATACGGAAGACATCCATCTGTAGCATCTTCAACATTAGTAGAGTTAACAACCCGTCTCGATTTTTTCAAGGAAAGGCGATCACAGTTGATGGAACAGCTTCACAACCTTGACTTAAACTATGGTTCTACAACTTCCCAAGACATGGTCTACAAACCAACATCACCATCATGGAGTTGACTGGCCAAATAACAAGTTCATAATAATCCATGGTGAAGAATTTTGTATATCCTTTGACTCATTGCATATATCAGTATCCTTATCCTTTTGTGGTCTCAATACACTGCTTCATTCTCTTTGTTCCTATTAAATTTATTTTCCTTTCTTTTGGTAGTTTAAGGTTGTTGGAATTGAAATGAGAAGATTTTCTTTTGGTCACAAGTTTTTTTTGTTGGTTTTTTTAGGGGGAGGAGGTGGAGTTTGTGGTGTAATTAGATGTTATGTTTATAAATAGATGGGATAATTTTGTTGTTGAACAAAACAACTTCAATGAGGAAATGTTAGTAATGTTTTGGTAAATTCTTTGTATGCTATTGCCAGTGATGCCAATCTGTATGGAAATGAATCTAATGTTGAGTGTTTTTTTTGCCCGTGAATATTGTGTTGAGAAAATATCTATGGAATTGCTCCTTCTACTCTAAGTGGTGGAGAGCCCCTCTAGAAATTAAAAAATGCCCTTTAAATTTAGAAATGTATTTCGGGACGCACCTCATATACATCACATTCATTCGTAATTGAGCCACATCTTCATTTTTGTCAAAAAAAATATCGAAAATATTCTTTTGAATTAAT
Organism: Vicia villosa; assembly: GCF_029867415.1. Classification (NCBI taxonomy): domain Eukaryota; kingdom Viridiplantae; phylum Streptophyta; class Magnoliopsida; order Fabales; family Fabaceae; genus Vicia; species Vicia villosa. The sequence continues at coordinate 93,814,515 of NC_081186.1, read as the reverse complement.
TAGGAAGTATACTTTTGTATTTCTCTAGTTCTTCCATTTTTTCAGTTTCTACTTTATGCTATTATTACTTCTTTTAACAAAATTATTAGAAGTACATAGAATGAACCTCACTGAATGGCTAATTGTAGCAATTCACACCCGGTGCGGCACATTGTTTTTGTGAGATATGTTGGTAGATAAGTGTGTACTACTAAAAAGAGGAAGTAGAGAGGGTAGGATGAAGAAAAGTGAGATATGTTGGTTGATAAGTGTGTAGTACTAAAAAGTAAGGATGACAAAACGGGTCCGGTCCGCGGGGAAAGTCTATTTTGCCTGCACTTTATACAATTTTACTATTTTTAGACCTAAAGGTTTAATGTCCGCGGGTTTTCTCCGTCCTGCCTTCACTTTTTTACGGGGCGAGACAAGGTTTTAGACTCGCACTCGCAAATATGCCCGCCCCACTCCGTCATGTTTTTTGCGGGGTTTTGCGGGGCGGGCCTAAATGAGACGGGCATGTTCGTTTGCCACCCCTACTAAAAAGAGATTAAAGCAATTGGTGTGTACGAGAAAGAGAAGATAGGGTGGAGAAAAGTTGGAATTAAAAATGAAAATGAAATTGAAAAAGGGAACTTCTCCATTGGAAAATAAGTTAATATTTTCATGCTCGAGATAGGGAATGAACATGGAGTCTCATGAATGTGACAATTAGAGATGGATTAGTGTTGGTGAAGGAGTATATTCTTTGACAGGGACATGTGAAAGGATTGATGGAATAGGGAAATATACTTTCGGATTAATCTGGAAGTATATGAAATTTTATTTTTAAGGGGACAAATGTCGAACACGATGTTGGAACAAGTGGTCTAACAAGTTAAATCAAGTTTAACACACAAATGGATAATCTAGTTTGCTGAAACCACAACTACATCTAGAGGACACTCTACCCAAGAAATAAAACTCATTATCAGTAGCTTAGACACTTAGTCTTTTAAGAACAACAAACCCATATTTTTCAATGCCTCTTCCTAATTATATCCAATAAACTTCTATTTAGCCACAACACCTTTAAACACTTTACTAACGAAATAAACAAGGTCACTCAACTTTGTATGTCTCTTGTACGAGCACTAAAATCATCGCTTGATTAGTCACAAACAGATACAAGTAGAGGGGTAAGCCAACTATAGGGCATGTTAAAATGGGTAGCGACGCCAGGAAACCTTGTAAGTTGGATAACATTTCCTCTCCCTCGCTTGTCCACTTGGACTTCTCCTTTTTGGTAATGAAATGGAAATCCTTGTCACCTGCACAAGAAAGATAATGAGTTATGGCGATTAGGCACCTTGTTGGTTGTTGAACCTTTTTAACATTAGACGAACTTCTTCATGTTATTGATGACTTGGCACTTGTATGAGTTCACCTCTATCACTCTCTTGGTTAGTATAAAACTCAAAAAATTATCAACATGTATGCAACGGAGCACTTGGCGGGATATAGGCGTGCGTTGTACCTTCTTGTTGATTATATGATATCCTGTAGATCCACCACATGATTTTTCCCTTATGGTGTCTTAACGGTCATATGAATAATGTAGACCTCCGGATTGTGCCCTATTTGTTTCGAGGTTACTGCATCCATGAGCCTTTTTTATATATGGCACCTATGTTTTTAAGTCCCAAGGGCGCCATTGTAATATTAGTTACCATGATTGAACATGAACATTGTCATGGGCGCATCTACAAGATCTATCTCGACCATATTATAGCCAGAATCAACATCTATAAAAATCACCGTTCTTAGCGAGAGGACCCATCAATCATGCGATATATGTTGGGTGGAGGATATGGGCATTTAGAGCATGCAACATTAAGGTCACCAAAGTTAGCACATTCGTGCCATTTGTTTGAGGACTGATGTACCCAAAAGATGTTAGATAGCCAAGACAAGTACTTAACCTCAGTCATAAATTCGAAGCTTCTCAGCTTCTGAACATCTCCATTAATGGCAACCTTTTTATCCTCGCCTACCTTGTGATTCCTCTACGACACGAGTTTCATCGAAAAATCAAAGGTGAGGCGATGACTTACCACTCTTATGTGTATTATTGGCATATTAGAGGGTGCCTAGGGGAAGAAGTCTATGTTCCTCCCCAATAGGGCAACCAACTCCTCATCCTCAAAATGAGATAGGGATATACCTAGTTTGATTACTTGATGGTCTAATGGCCCAATCCAGACTTCTTTTACGTCCAATGCAGAAGTGAGCCTTTTGTTATCTAACGCAATCAAGGATCCCATCTTGCACTATCTAGATAAGGGGAGACGTCCGACGACCAGCTCCCTCCTCATTTCTAGGTTATTTTGGAAACATTCATGGGCGACCTCATGATCCCCCTGAACTACTCCCATTCTTTCGCCATATAACAAATACTTTATGCTCAAATAGAGGGTGGACATAACCGCTCAAGGATGGTGTTGTATGGCGATAATACGTGTACTACGAGATGGCGTCTTTGTTAAACAAGGTGATCTTGGATTTTGTCTCATTTCTCCATGTTTTAGAGTAGGCATGTATGACACTAGTCGTTAAAACTTGTTTGACATATTTCTTGCGTGAAGATATGGACCACCCCCCTAGAGAAACCTCTGGCAATGGCGTTGAAAATAATCTTAGAACCCTGTTTTGCCATCCTCTGGGAGAAAATGGAGAAAACAAGTGTTGAATGATGATGAGTGTGGCCTAAATCAATTTTAACGTGCTCCATAGTGGGCGTCAATTGTACTTGCTAAAAGTATAATATATGACAACCCCTTCTAGTTAAAGTTTGACAAAGGTTTTTATGGCTGTTGTAGAGAGAATTGAATGTGCCTCTCCACCTTTGGATTAAGGTATTTCTAGTAACTTTTTGAGGTTGATTCTTAGAATCCAAGAAAGTAGTAATTGCCTTTTTCCTCCTTCGGGAGCGTGAGAAATGAGTAGTTATTTCCCTTATAATATTGAGTCGTTATTTCCTCCTCAGGTGCCATTATTGTTTAGAGGCACGTCATTCCCATGTCCTCATAGATTGAGACTATTATAGGTAATGGGTGATATAACTAGGAAATGGGCACACATTATGATAAATAGGTTTACAACAATAGGCGGGCGAATAATGACTCCGCTTTGAGCGACGAGTATTATTCGCCCACTTTTAGTGATTCTTGCACCACCTCTCGCACATCCTTTGCAAATATACAAGCAAAATATCGAAATGGTTAAGTTGACCATTATGTAAATAAATCACATACTTAAGACATCTTACTTAGTTTGTATATTGCCAACTAGATCTATATTTAGGGGTGGCAAACAGACATGCTTGTCTCGTTTAGACCCGACCCGCAGAAGTCCTTAAAAAATGAGATGGGCGAGACAAGTAATTTGAGGGTGTCGACCTAAAACCTTGGCCTGTCCCGCAAAAAATTAGAGTGGAACGGAGCGGACCCACATACATAGCACCTTTTAAACCTAAAGTTTACAAAATTGTATATTAAAGTCCGCGTCTGCAAAAACCCATAAAAAATAGAGCAGGACAATGCAGCCACATTAAAGAGTGCAGACCTAAAATCTTGATCTATCTTTAAAAAAATACAGACAAAACAAACATTTTCGACTTGACGGACCCATTTTGCGTCCCTTAATTATACTATTGTGATATGTAACTAAAATTAGTTTATACTCCTCTCTCAAAGTAAAAAAAATCTATATATATATATATATATATATATATATATATATATATATATATATATATATATATATATATATATATATATATATATATATATATTATCGTATGGTTGAAGTTTATAATAAATTACCTCCGTACAAGTAAACTCGAGTAAAAGTTATTCTAATAATTTTATAATTTTTTTTTATGTTCAAATCAAAATTAATCCAAATAAAAATCACAAATCGATCTAAAAAAATTAAAACTACAAAAAATCAAATATTAATGGATGTGGTTGGATGTTATTTTTCAAAAACTGCAGATCGGATTTCGGATTGGTTTTTCAAAACCGATCCAAATCCAATCGAATCACACACACACACACACACACATATATATATATATATATATATATATATATATATATATATATATATATATATATATATATATATATATGATGTATTAATTTATTATTCGACGATACTTATTTTTTATACTATTTATTAGTTTAGGTTAATTTATTTATTTGTATTATTTCATTTGTTTCAATCATAATCGATCATTTTTATTTTGTAATATTAACTTTTAATATATTCTATCAAATCTATTTTTTATTATAATTTTTATAGTCTTAATATAAAATAGGGTTAATGAACTTTTTGGTCCCTCTAAATATTGTAGATTTCGTTTTTAGTTCCTCCAAAATTTTCCTTTAAGAAATCGTCCCTTCAAAATTTTTTGTCTAAACTATTGGTCCCTAACGTCAAATTTGCTAGAGATTAGCTACGACTTTAGCCACTAATTAGCTACGAAATTTGACGTTAGGGACCAATAGTTCGAAAGAAAAATTTTGAAGGGACAATTTCTTGAAAGAAAATTTTGGAGGGACTAAAAACAAAATTTGAAATATTTAAAGGGACGAAAAAGTTCATTAACCCTATAAAATATAATTTGCAATTTACATATTCAAAAATAGATTTAAATTAAATTGCGTGAAATTGGATTGGATAAATTTTTTTAATCAATCATGTAAAATCGATCCAAACCTTGAGTAAAATCATCTTTGAATCAGATGAACTTTCACCTCAAAACTGATCCAAACTGTGCTACAAACATCCTTAATTTTTTATTTATTATAAATTTGGTCTTCAATACTTAAGCTTTGTTTGGATTGATTGAATCAGATTGAGCAGAGCGGAATGGAGTGGAATAAAATGATATTCCATTGTTTGGATAATTTAAAAACGGATGGAGCGGAACGGAAAAGAGTGATATGGATTTCATTCCATTCCATCACTTAAGTTACCACCATATTCCTTTCGATCCGATTTGGGTGGAATGAACAATTTGTCTTATTCCGTCCTAAGTTTTCCAAACAATAGAATGATATCTTTATTCCGCTCCGTTCCATTCCGTGAAGGATAGAAAAACACTTAGAAAGGGGGGGTTTGAATAAGTGTAGTCTAAAAACTTGAACGATAAAAACAATTTGCACAGTTATTTTTATCCTGGTTCGTTGTTAACTAAACTACTCCAGTCCACCCCCACGGAGTGATTTACCTCACCTGAGGATTTAATCCACTAATCGCAACAGATTACAATGGTTTTCCACTTAGTCCGCGACTAAGTCTTCTAGAGTATCCTGATCACAACCTGATCACTCCAGGAACAAATGCTTAGACATAAGCTAAGACTTTCTTAGAGTATCCTGACCACCACGTGATCACTCTAATTACAACTGCTTAGACACAAGCTAAGACTTCCTAGAGTATCCTGATCAACACTTGATCACTCTAGTTACTTACAAATTAATGTAATCAAATAAGAGTTTTACAATGCTTCTGAAAAGCTATAATCACAACAGTGATATTTCTCTTAACGTTTAAGCTTAATCTCACTAATATATTACAACAGCAATGTAGTGAGCTTTGATGAAGATGAAGTTTCTGAGCTTTGAGTTTGAACAGCGTTTCAGCAAGTTTATTGTTAGCGAATCGTCAACCTTGCTTCTCATCAGAACTTCATATTTATAGGCACTTGAGAAGATGACCGTTGGGAGCATTTAATGCTTTGCGTATTCCGTACAGCATTGCATTTAATGTTTCACGCTTTTGTCAACTACCTCGAGCCTTGTTCACGCTGTGTCTACTGACGTTGCCTTTAATAGCTTCCAACGTTCCTTTTGTCAGTCAGCGTAGCCTACCACCTGTACTTTCTTCTGATCTGATGTTTGTGTATACAGCATTTGAATATCATCAGAGTCAAACATCTTGGTGCATAGCATCTTCTTGTCTTCTGACCTTGAAGTGCTTCTGAGCGTGATACCATGAGAACTTCAGTGCTTCTGCTTCTGATCTCAAGTTCTTCTGATGCTTCCATAGACCCATGTTCTGATTCTGCCTTGACCATCTTCTGATGTCTTGCCAGACCATGTTCTGATGTTGCATGCTGAACCTTCTGAGACAAAGCTTCTGAGCGCTGATTTGTGCATACTCTTTATATATTTCCTGAAAGGGAAATTGCAATGTATTAGAGTACCACATTATCTCACACAAAATTCATATCCTTGTTATCATCAAAACTAAGAATATTGATCAGAACAAATCTTGTTCTAACATTCCGCTCAATCCCACTTCATCCGGGTAGAGATCCTCTCCATTTCTTAAAAGAAATGGAAGACTCCATTACTATAGTTTTGAGTATATAAAATTAAATAAATGTGAAATAAATGTCACATGTAATAAAAATACGTGTTATTTATGTACAAAACCTATAATAATGGAAAAAATGGAGAGAGAAAAATGAAAACGATCGTGTCCCATTCATTCCTTTATGTTCATTTCGTGATAACAATAAACAACAAAACTCTTCCTTAAGATTAAATCGAATCAAAGATGATAACAATAAACAACAAAACTCTTCCTTAAAAGATTTAATTAGTGTATCTATGACTCAATTGAATAAGTTATAAATAAGTTAGAAGAAACTCTTACCATTTTTACATGTTGATCTTTAGTGATAATAAAAGATATAACAATTTAAAAAAAAAAAAAAAACTTATTAATATGTCGAGATTATTTATTATGTAATTTCAGCATTTTATACCACAACACGTCTAAAAGTGAACAACTTGAGTGAAACTGAAGTGTGAAAGTTAAATCCACATTTTAATTTTGTATTTAAAAAAAAAAAATCAAAATACTAGCCTCCATCTCGTCGTTTACCACCACTACTCCCACTTCCGATCACCGTTTCCGCCGAATCCCGGCGACACCACGCTCCTAACACCGGTAACTCTAAATCTTAAACTTATATATTATTTTCTATCTTTCAGCTTTCGGATCGATTTTTATTGTTGTAAGATCTCACTGCTTCAATCATCTTCACTGATTATTATAACCAATTCCGAACTTCCTCTTTCTCTGAAGCGAATATTGCTTATGCGATACTGTTAATTGAATTAGTTTGTTAGATTAGATCTATGCTTTGTGGTTTATTGTTGAAATATCATTTCTGGTTTTTAGGGTTTGGATTTTTATTGGAGTATGTGTTCGAAGCTGAGACTGACACTTGTGATTAGGTTTAATTTATTTATTTTTTCAAATTATTACCGGTATCGACCTATGAGTGTCGGTATCATGTTTTCAGTGTATGTGCTTCATAGGTTACGGTGTTATAGAAATTTCCACCATCTTTTAATGACTACTGATCTCCGTTAGAGAAACTGCTGGACACACAAGATGTGCTCTTTCGTTTCTACTAAATTTTCTCCGAATGCGAGAGATAGAGATCGAGATCGAAAGCACTTGCCTATGGGGTCCCGAATTCTTCACCACTTGAACTAGTTCATTGTTGGTGGATAATTAGCTGTTATATCTTAGGAATGCTATCCTTAAGATAGTTAGCTATGGATTTTCTAAATAATACTTGTATCGGGCTAATTTAACTGGGCCCTGGAAGAAATAACTCAAAAGTATACAAGCTGAGGCAGTTGCACCAATATTGGGCGAGCGCCCTTTGTTGGGCCATTGGTCGCCTAGAAGACATGAGAAGTCACCCTATTGGGCCTGGGTTTAGCCGCCCTAACCAAACCACGTTTCCTACAAATTCAACTGGTGTGGTATGTGGCGCGCGCAGAATCAGTTAAGGGATGAGGAATAACTGCTTCAGAATCCAATCTAACCACTCCTGCACCGTTGCCCGAAATAAGGGGAGACCGGCCCTCTTGGCCTCGGATCCAGGCCCAAGGGGTTTTCTGTATATACCCCGTTTACTGAAGGGGGAAGAGATGACGAAATTTCCCTAAAAAATACACACATAGGAGCTCTTCACAACTCTTACTCGGGCGAGCTCTCAACGCATCACAAACCCTAAATCTTACGTAACCCTGCGCGACTAGGGGTTGTCTATCTTTGTATTTTTTAGCAAGTGCAATACTCCTTCGATGTTCCAACCAACATATGCCATTGGCCTGGTCCTCTGGATTTTGGAGATTGTTATACTTAATATGTATGCAGAAATTTTACTTCATGTTTGTATTTGGTCTTCAGGGTTAAATTGGTGCCTACTGATGCAATTTTTCAACAGAAAATACTGGTTGTAACTTATCACTTTTTTAATAGTTAATACTAAACGGGTCTCCAAAATATGGAAAAGTTTAGAAGTACTCTTAGAGAGTTCGTTGATTGTAATTTCTAGAGAAGAACATAATGGTTGATTTATTCAGGTTGGCTTACTAATGTGGGCTAATTGTTTCCACCCATTGAAGTTTTTGGTTAGGTCTTAGGAAAGAGATTATAATTTGTATGTATGGTTTCTACTTCATGGATCATTGTAATTGTTCTTCTATTTTATAGGTACACCTGGATCGTTATTTTATTGGGTTTCTTAGCTATTCTTGTAACTTTTGTAACTTGTATTGTTGCCTCCACTTTCTATGCAAGCAAGCATTTTATCTGGTATTTTATGGGTTGATAAATTGAAGTTTGTATGCCGGAAATTCTTCCTTATTGCATACTGCCCAGCCTAATTGCGGCATTTGGGTTGCCTACATTGCAGCCTCCAATAACTTCACTGTGTTGGATGTAAAGGGGTGGATTTTGTCCCTCATTGCTTAGATTTATGGCCCATAGTGTTTATAAAGCTTGGACAACCTTCACCTTACAAGCCAGTTTTGTAAGGTTGAGTTAGGCCCAATCCAAATTCTTAGAGTTTAGATTTCATTTTCTTACCACAGTAGGAGGTGAATATATTTTTTCGTACCAATCCCTTAACATTTGGTTCTCCTTGGATATTTGTTTCATGGATTTTATCATTATGTGGTGATGTTGCAGTATGATATTTGAATTAAGTTTTCCATAGAGATGATGATTCTCATTCATGTATTAACTGAGTTTGGTTGTTGTGTATTACAGCGAAGCCAAGGTGCTTGGAATTTAAATTGTTGGCAAAATGCTTTCCTTTGAGATGAATGATCGAAAAAGTAAGTGGAAGATATATTTGTTCTTGTATTTGAAACAATGGTATTGCATGTATTTTCTACTTTCTTTATTGCTTATGTGTAATAACTGTATAAAAATGAATTATTGCTGAGTTAGCTATAGTAGTTCTATAAATTAGTTCTCTTATTCATTTGTCAGCGCTATTTGGTGGAAGAGGAACGCTGTTTTGATTTATTTAGGCTATGCTTTAAATAGAAAAAGTTTGTCTTTTCCCTTCTCCCTACCTTGGGTACTTGAGATTTCTTACTGGTCAAATAGGAGCTTAAAATATAAAGTTTATGGAAGACATATGTAGGGTCTTTTTTGTATAAATGCTCTCATTATTCATAGAAACTGGTGCTTCATTTTGGAGAATGTTTATATTTTGTAGTGACTTTTGACACCATTTTCTATTAGCCTTAGTTATTTAAATTGGTCCTTCATTATGCAGCCTTGTGTGCCTTGAGTGTGTTGGCAAAAAATTTAGGGGACATGTGAAAAAAAAAGGATAGGACGGGAAAGATTGGACTCACTGCGTAATCTATTATAGACACAGCCTTGGCTTGTATTTGCCAAAGGCTGATTCCACAGCATAAACTTGTTACCTCAGGGTCATATGGTGTCTACTCCAAACATTGTTGCAGGGGTCTAACACTGAATCGCCAAAATGGCTTCCAAATCGTATCCTATATGAAATGATGCGTCCATATGCTATGATACACCATCGATATGTATCGAAGGAGTATTCATCATTTTTTTAAAATTAAAATTCTCATATACCACCGACACACCTCACATGCCAGCCAGTTCATTTCATGGCTATTCAGTTTTCAAGTACATGAATCAAGCTTTCTCCCTCCTTAATTGCTCCTCTCTCATCCATTCAATTTCAGTTACCAATTGTCAGTTTTCAAGATTGTTTTTTTCCCAGATTCCGTTACCAATTGCCCATACAATTTTATGTTAACCAATTGCAATTTTCATGACTCTTATGCGCCCATCTGTTAATATTTAACCACTACACCTACCTGTTTTGTCTACTCCTTTTTCAAAATTGGTTGACACTTATTTGCATTTTATTGTTTATATTTACTACTAATGTTTAAGTGGTGTGTTCTTTTTTTAGTTTTTTTTTTTTAAATTACAATATATACACGTATCTTAAACGTACCATAACATAAATTTTTTAATGAATTACGTATCACCGTATTGGATACGTATTCGAATCCGATACTCGTGTAGTGTCTGTGCTTCATAGTGCCAAGGCATAAGGGCATTTTCTGTCTCAGTTCAAATAGAAGTATTAGGAAATAGAGGCGTTAAGAGCATAATTTCTAGCCAAAGTTTTATAACAAGAAGCTAGACTAAAGGCATATTAGAACATCATCTGGTTCTTGTAACCGACCACGCTTATTGAGGCTTTTAGTTATTGTTGTTGATTTAAAATTAATGCCATTACCTAATGAAACTAATAGAAATCTACCAATAATCTAATTGCTTATTGCATTGTTCTCAATCTTACACAACCCATCATCATGTTGATTATGTTTAGGTTCTTGGAGTATACTTTATTATATTATCCTGATTACAAACAACATGATACCGTTTTCAAAACATATTTTAGTTCCATTATGTTATGGTCTCTTGGCAGAAGCATTGTTTTTAATGAATAGTGTATCAAGTTATTTTTGTACATTATATATTTGGCATCTACTACCACTCTATTTTATCAACATTTACTTAGATTTGTTTAATCTTTTTATTTTTAATATCTGTGATTGGCATGCAATACAGAGATTGGATTAGGATTAACCGGCTTTGGTATATTTTTCTCTTTCCTTGGGGTTATCTTCTTCTTCGACAAGGGACTGCTAGCCATGGGAAATGTAAGTTTCATAATTTCTTTCAATGAGAAGTTTCTTCCTTAAGTAGATGCTTCAAATTTTATTTTGCTTAATATTTACTAACACCTATTTTAATGCCGTGGTATCTTCTCATTGCTCAAATTAGATCTTGTTTGTTTCTGGAGTGTCCTTAACCATTGGGCTGAAGTCCACTATGCAATTCTTCATGAAACGAAGTAATTTTAAGGTAATTTTGTTATCAATTTACTCTCTCTCTTCCTGTCTCGTGCTTTCTTCTTGGTATATAGTCCCACTTACGTTTTACTTTTTTTCAAGGGAACAATCTCATTTGGTATTGGGTTCTTGATTCTCATGTTTGGATGGCCTATTTTGGGCATGATTATTGAGGCTTATGGGTTCATCGTTCTATTCAGGTATAGTGGAATTTTAAAGAAACTCTAATGTCTTATTTAAGTAAGTATGCTTTAAGGAATGCTGAATGATATTATTGTGCAGTGGTTTCTGGCCTACGCTGTCTGTTTTTATACAGAAGGTTCCTGTTCTTGGTTGGTTGGTTCGACTGCCATTCATCCGATCGGTATGTATTTCCGATAAATCAAAATGTTTTTTCCTTCCATCTTAGTCTTCACAGAAGCATCTCAAACATTTACTTTTATGAAACTACCATATCAATAATCAATGCTCATGGAAGTTATGAAGAAATTCTTAGGAAAGTTGTACCACAATTTCTAAGAGTTGAAGCCTGTCACATTCATCTGCATATAACCTGAAATTCTTAAACTGAGCTAGCAAATTTTCTGTCTACTTGCAGTTATTTGACCGGAATAGAGGTAAACGAATGCCTGTGTAGTGTGTTACAAGGAAACCATTGCAAATATGTAAGCCAATGTAAAGAAAATACTCTCATATGGGGATCTAACAATGTGAACCGAGATCAACTTCTGATGGTAGAAAATGATTCATTTTATCATGATAATCATTTAGGGCAAAGGAGAATTTGGAAGGGAAAAGGTTTTTCACAGTTTTAACTTTGCTACTTGTTTAGCTAATGCTTAGTGGAAAATCAATTGATCTTGGGAGTTGTCATTTCTGCTACTATTCCAATCATAGGCCTTTGGCAAGCATAGGTGCCATTTATTCACATTGATCGCAGAAGTATAATCATTTTGATGTTAGCATAGCTATATGGAATTAATTTCTTTCGTAAATTTTTTTGGAGTATAAATGTTTGATGGAAATATGCTTGGTATTTAATTCCCATTTCATCTCCAATAGTATTTCCTTTATGACTCGAGACATCTTTCTTTTTGAATATTTTATCATGGAACAAAACAAATTTTTCATTCCGCCTGGTAAGTAGAGTGAAATGAAATAAAGACCACTTCATTCAGCTCTACTCCATTTGATTTTAATTACTTAGAAGCAGTGTTTTAAAAACCGGAGTCGGACCGGTCGAACCGGGAACCGGTCAGGCAACCGGTCTGGTTCAATAGTCAGATCGGGTATGCCATCAAACCGGTGGGAACCGGTGAAAACTGGGAAAACGGGAAAACCGGCGGTTTAATTGCTTTTTTTTTTATTTTTTTTTTAAACTTTTTTTTTAAACTTTTTTTTTAATTTTTTTTTAAACTTTTTTTTTTAATATATTTAGTAGTGTATTACTTAAATAGCATTCTCACATAGTTTTTTTCGTTAGTGACAAATTAAAAACTTTATTGTCTATTTTATATCTTTGCTAATAAATTTTCTTAAATAGCATAAACATATTGAATTTTATTTGATTTTCTTTTTAGGAGGATCCTATTTTGAATTAAATTTGGTGCATATTGAAGTTATTTTGTTATAAACTATTCAATTAGATTATGTTGTAATTAGACTATGTTTAGATTATGTTGTAATTAGACTTTGTTTGCAATTAGACTTTGTAATTTTTTACTATTTTGTTATGTGTGATACCTTTGTTTAAAATTTGAATTTAAGTTATGAAATTGTGAATTTATGATATGATATTTTTAAAAAATTTAAAAGCTAGTTATAATGTTTTAGAAACTGAATCATCCGGTTCGACCGGTTTATACCTATATAATGACAGGTCTATTCAACCGAGTTATCCGGTTTAATCCGGTTTGGTCGTGCGGTTCGACCAGTGACCCAGTGGTTCGACCGATAAACCAGTGACCCAATACCCTCACCGGTTCGATGACCGGTCCGGTTTTTAAAACACTGCTTAGAATGGGTCTTCGTTCACCTTAATAGAGGGTTTAAGTTTTTTTTCCAGAACTAGATGACACTCTTTGATAGCTTTCTGAATGATAACCTTGAAATGAACACGAGTATTAGTGATAGGGATGACAATGGGTAGGATAAATGGAAAAAAAATTCTGTATACAAGTTCATACCCACTTGGGCATCAATTTTAGCACTCATAATCATGGTCCTGAAGATATGTAAGTACCCATATCCGTATCCGTTACTCGTATTTCTATTAAAAATAAATAGATCATTAAAAGTTTTTTAAAATGTTTTTTTTTTTAATTATGAAATAAACAAATGCATATATTAAATGCGTAATGATTTAACATTAATTTATTTTCTAAAATTGATTGACATATATTTTTATATAATACTAATATAAATTAAAATATATAAATATATACACTGCGCTGGTATGAGGTGGGTGGATACTATGGTACTCATATTTTATACCTGTTTATTTTAATCGGTAATTACTCGAATTTATGTACGCATCTATTTTTGTGGGTTTTTACCTTACCTGTTGTGGATATTTTTGTGGATGCCTATTAGGGATGGGTTAAATTGTCATCACCATTGGCGAAATGTGTTGCGTATTTTATAATATTTCTTCTCTTAAATTTTCTTTTTAGAGTAAATCTTTTGGCCATTTTCAAGGTAGGTATGATTTTGTTAGAATTAGTAAGGAGATTTGAGATTTTTATGATTGAATCTCTAACGAATTTTTGAATTATGACTTGTTAGTTAGTTACAAACTATGTTGTGAATGGCGGCTGAAACAACTGATATAGTGGCGCGATGCAGAAAAAATCGCCAGGCCACTTCCGATTGTATTGGTTTGGCGCAATATGATGAAGCGGTTGTCGTCGAGCGGGTTGGGTGCGGATGAAGCAATCGCTTTTCCATTTTCGCACAAGTGAAACAGTTCGCGAGAGATAAGATAGAAGAAAGATCTTGTGATTTTAATCTTGTGATTAAGAAAGCTTTCCGACAAACTGTGAGATAGAGAGTATAATAGTTATAGCAAGGGGATAGAAAACATGTTTTTTCTTTATTTGAAAATTGCAATGAATGTTGGACAGGCGGCGCTTTTGCCACTCCACGCTTCTCTCTCATGCTTATAACATATGAATTGGCTAATAATGACGGGCCCCAATATTTTTTTTGCTCTTTTTGTTATGGTTTTTGGGCCATAAATTCAAAAGTTGTTGTTTCATTTTCTAAACACCACCCGTCACTATTATTTGAATCTTTTATTTTTTTTTTAATTTTTTATTATATATAAAAAATATATTAATTAAAAAATAAAAAATATATAATAGTCAAATAGAGCCCGCGTCACTCCCATTTTGGGGTTGACCGCGCCGCGCTGCTTTTCAAGATTAACAACATAAGTTACAAATACGTAATTGTTTTGCTTACATACTTGTGAACCAATCAGACTTCACCTTCTATAGTAGGTTCATTTGTTACACTTAAGCTAACATGTGTCAGTCTTGAGACTCTAAGCATTAGTTAATCAATTGTTACATAATTGTGTTACTTGTTCTCTAATACCTCCAACTCATGTGGTGGAATAACTCTGAGTTTGTTCTTGAGAGCAAGATATCTATTTGAGGATAAAGACTTAATTAAGGAATATGCATATTGATCAGTGCTTGGAATATGAAGATTCTGAACCTGTTGCCTATGACCTTCTCCCTAAAAAAGAAAATATTTATTTTCATATGATTTATCCTTGAATGCATGATGGGATTATGAGCCGGAAAGAATGCATATTGATTATCACAGTAGATGGTGGGAATTCTTGTGAAGATGTTTAACTCTTTAAGGAGAGTTTAAAGCCATAAGAGGTCTGCAGTGAACTGAGCCAGACTTCTATATTCAGCCTCAGTACTTAATCTAGCAATAACTTATTGCTTTTTAAACAACCAAGAGAAGAGATTAGGGCCAAAGAAAATAGCTGCACTAGAAGTATTTCTTCGGTCATTAGGATTAGAAGCTCAATCTGCATCACAAAAAAACTTGAAAAAAGAGAGAAGATCTAGTAGGTAAAGGAGAAAGAAGCACGCTTAGAGGTGGAAAACGCGCATGTTCGCTCTGTTTAGGACTGTCCCATAAAAAAACAGGGTGGGCGGCGTGGGAATACTGTAGGGTGCGGGTCAAAATCTTGGTATGTCCCATACTAAAAGTGAGGGCGAGGCGAAGCGGGCCCGCGAGCACTGTAACTTTTTAGTATAAAAATACAAAAATTCATGTAAATACTTATGCCTGTTAAAACCCATAAAAAATGGGGCGGGACAAGGCAGTCACATTAGAGGGTGCAGACCTAAACCCTTGGCCTGCCTCACACCAAAGTGCAGGCAAAACAGACATGTTCAACGAGCCGAGCTAATATCTCAAGATTCTCTTAAGAACTACCCAACGAGCTTCAAGGGGGTGTGACACTATATATAAAACTTTGGTGGGCTCTATCTTTAATCAATGTGGACTTGGGTTTTTTCGGATACACCTTTTAACGCCCAACGTTATTGGGCTTGGTGCGTTAATATAAACGGTGGCTGGCTCGAATTATCGATTTGTGGGACTTGATTTTTCAAATACACCCCTTGCGCTCAACACTAATGGGTTTGGTGAGCATATAAATGGTGGGTGGCCTAAATCAATGGGCTCTAATACAATGTTATAATCAATAAGTAGATATGATATTTTCATGATTGAATAGCTAACTAAATTTTGAATTATGATTTGTTAGTTAGTAACAAACATGTAATTGTTTTGCTTATATACTTGCAAACCAGTTTGACCTGCTACCTACTGTAGCAGGCTCATTTGTTACACTCAAGCTGCCATGTGTCAGTCTTGAAACTCTAGGCATTAGCTAATCAGTTATTACATACATGTATTACTTGTTTTCTAACAGATTTTAATTCAATCATGTTTATACTCGCATATTTTATTCAACTTAAATCTTTATCTTATATCTCTACTTGATCAACTAATGATATGTAATGACCAATTTATTTCAAGAGTTTCGCTCTTTCTTTTTAAGTCTTTTTCGTCAAGATTCAATTCTTTGATTTGCAAGGCGCTATTAACCAATTGAAAAATATTTCTAAATTTTTAATTCTCCATATTCTTTTGAATGATATAGTTCAACATCATTGTGACCATCTGGACCAATCCGTATTCATAGATAATTTTACTGGTGTTTTTAGTAAATCAAATCATAAGTTTTAGTTCACTTAAGGGATTAAACTTGAAAAAATCCTATGAACAATTTGTGCAGAAAGTTTGAGAAAATATGTGTCTGTGCTTGGGTATTTGATATTTAAATGTGGAGAAATTGGATAGAAATCCCAACAAGAGCAATTTAGAATTGTTTAAAAAAAACAAAGAACACAATAAAAGTAAAATAAAATGCTTTGATCAAAGAATTGTAAAAGGGACGCAGATTCATACATGTTTCCTCACAAACTTTTTTCTCTTTGTAACTTGGATACTCAAGTTATATATGGAATAATGATAAAATTTGGGAACTTTTATTACATAAATGAAATCAACTTATATACTAAATACATTAACAACCGTCGATAACGATTACCACCCCAAAACTTCACACGTATCCTATTTGCGGGCTTCTGTCTTCTGATGCATTTTCACGTGTCTTTGGTCTTGGAACTGCCTTTAAGCAGTTGTTTACAATTTAAACCATCTTTACAACCTCTAACTACCTCTGTCGAAGAGCTTTTATGTCGAATCTTGCAGTGTAGTGTCGAAATGTATTTATATCACCTCATCTTTGGACTCTAGAATATACTAAGTTCTAAAACCTGATAGGCGATGCGAACTCACCACTTTTGTACCATACTTTCATTTCAAAATACTAATCTACTGCAAATCTTTTCGAGATTCTGGACATGTTTTGAAGAGAAAACAATCTTAATCTTGTGGATCTGTTCCTAATATTCTTTGAAATTAGGTCTAGTGGGTTTTAATGCAGTGTCGAAAATCATTGGCTAACATTCATAGCTTACACTTGGAAGCATCTCCAACACTATAGTAGTCAAGCCAGTCATTGACGAGTTGGATGTGCTCATTGGGGGTCCCCTTTTCCATTGTACTCTCCCAATCTAGAAGTTTTTACATTGACTTGAGGATCTTGATTTCTAAGATCTAGGAACATAAGCAATGCTTAGGGTGCACCCTGGTCGATTAGTATTCATCGCGATCCAGGGACGAAGTGTGACTCCCTTGTCTCTACCCTGGCTCCATGGAGGAGAACTGCATTTTCTGCCTTTCGAATGGTCTTTTGAATTTTGAACTTTGCTTCCCGTTACTACAGACATCTTCGACCAAATAGAACGGTCTTTCCTAGACACGACCTCCTAAACTTAGTATGCCTGAGGTTGAGTGTAGTGGAGGATTTCTTCTAAGCGAAGAAACTTTTCCTCAATCGCCTTGTAGTTCTGATGTTAAACGATGTTGTATATAGTTTTGAGGAACTTCTTTGCGCCTTGAGCTCCTAGGTTTGCTGCGAGGATGCCAAAATCGTGCGATATCTCAGGTTGCTTAACATGAAGAGGAGTTCGAACTCAACGCGGTGTAGCTTGCACAACCCTTGTTCTTGGAGGATGAAGGATTATATCTGGTTGTGGAGGGATGTCAATGCTGAAAAT
This sequence comes from Vicia villosa, assembly GCF_029867415.1. NCBI lineage: Eukaryota > Viridiplantae > Streptophyta > Magnoliopsida > Fabales > Fabaceae > Vicia > Vicia villosa. Next base: position 93,796,547 of record NC_081186.1, on the reverse strand, counting down.
CATTTCGCCAGGATGAGAATGAGCAATGTTTAGTTGATTGATAGTTGTTGGTGCTACGATGACAACAGCTAGACCGACATCGTACAAAATGGTCGAACGAGTAGCTCTAGATCCAGAGACTTCCACAAATCGAAGAGGTCAGAGATATGGAGAACCGAAGATTTGGAGAATCGATAAACTACAATTGGAGTATAGTTCGAATTAATTGAACATAATTGAGTTTCTGCTTGATTTTTTGGATTTCCATTTAGTTGTTGAAGAAAACTCCACATTTGAAAACTTAATGCACAGGTATAGAGTTGTAAAAGAATCAAAATTCATTTCCCGCAGACGACTCCATTATTCCTTTCTAGAACCAAAAATAGAGAAAGTTGTAAAAGCCGCGGTGAAGTAGAGCTTCTGATGCGGCGAAGTTAGGGGGTACTTGCAACGTTAACACTTTGATGCTCAATTCAGTAGAGAGTATTCAAATTGTGTTTGAAAATTTTCACCTAAAATGATGCAATTCCTTATATATATGGGAGGGGAATAACGACGTCGCTATCTTTTTGGTAGGGGTGGCAAACGTGCATGCCCGCCCCGTTTAGGCCCGTCCCGCAAAAGCCCGCGAAAAAACAGAGCGGGGCGGGCATATTTGAGAGCGCGGGTCTAAAACCTTGCCCCGCCCCGCAAAAAGTGAGGGCGGGGCGGGTAAAGCCCATGGGCATCGGACCTTTTAGACCTTAAAATTGTATGATAAAGCTCATGCCCGCAAAAAAAAAACAGGGCGCGGCGGGCACATTAAAGTTAGTGGGCCTAAAACGTTGCTCCGACCCGCGAAAAAGTGCGGGCAAAACGGGCTTTCCCCGCGGGGGAAGCCCATTTTTCCACCCTTACTTTCTGGCATGGAATGCGGAGGACCATTATATATGCCTGAGGCGTAAATTTCCTACAGCGAAGTACATGATAGTCATATGACAAGGAAAATATTCTAGAAACATGACAATGTATTCGGTTGATAAATTTTAGCCTAAACGACCTATCTCAAGGTGGTCGGTCCAAGAGAAAGATATGACCGATCCAAAACACGTTTTGTTAATAGAATTATTAACAATAATACAACTAACTATATGTTCAAGTAAAGCACTAAAAAAAGATTGATACATATGTAATAAAATCACATAAGAGAATGAAAATTACCACTTGCTCCTTTATAATTCTAGATAAAACCATTCATCTAGAATAATTTGTGTTTGTATTTAACAAAACAACCCACTACTTCGCTTCTCTGGATGAACTAATAAAATCCATATCGTTTTCCATAGTCTCATTTTCCTTTTGTTTGCGAGCACTCTCCCTGTCACTTTTCTTTTCGTCTCAGCCAATTCTCTGGATTTTTATTGGACATGAAAACCCGTGTCATTTAAGAATTGTAAATTTAAAAAAGAAAAATAGGTTATCTCATTGTTTTTTTCTATTATTCTTCTGAATTTCAATATGTGTTGTTCATCCATCTTATTATTTTCACTTATTCGAGCATATTCCTTACCCGCTACAATAATGAATTGTTTTGGTGCCACCATTGTAGCAAGTTCAAAGAGACATGTATGTTCTTTAAAGTGTCGTGTGTGGCAATCTTGGTATCCTTATTATGTTGAAGCTTGTGTGAATTTGTTTCTTCAATTATATTACCGAAATGATCAATGTTTTGAATATTTTATCGCCACGTTATTTATGTCAAACAATTTGAACACGTGTCACACATTCAACTTGACTTGTTTCTTTTGTAGTGCTGCTGTTTGCTTGTTGTTGGTCTGGATTTGATTTTTTCTTCCTTAAACATTGACATTTGACTAGGGGTGGCAAAACGGGCCGTGGCCCGTTGGGCTGGCCCGCGCACCTGCCAGAAAATGGCGGGTTGGGTTGAGATTTTAGGCCCGCCGCTCGCTAAAGCCCGCCCCGCCAAAACCCGCCGCCCGCCATACCCGCCCCGCCAAAGTCCGCCGCCCGCCAAAGCCCGCTCCTCCTCCAAAATTCACTCTTTTTTTAATTAATTATAGTAATTGCAATTATTGATGGTTTATTTTATACATTTATTTATAAATATATGTAATATTTTTTTAAGTAAATTTGTTTAAAAGTTGCTTTTATAAATGATTGCTTTAAAAAATAAGTGAAAAGTTTAATTAAAAGGTAAAAAAAGCCTATTAATCTATTAAAAAAATATAAATAAAAATAGGCGGGTAAGCCCGCCGTCCGCCAACCCGCCATCTTGGCGGGGCGGGCATGACTTTTATGTCCATTTTATTTGGCGGGCATGCCCGCCCCGCTCATTTTTTGGCGGGCATAAGGCGGGGCGGGCGGACGACCCGTTTTGCCACCCCTACATTTGACCCCTCAAATCTTTGTTAATTTTTTTGATTTTCTTGTATTTTAGATTTGTCGTTATAATAAAATTGCACTTTTTGAGTCCTTATACACTTAATTTTCTTAACTGTTAACCAATAATGGTATCGAGATTTTGTTTCCATAAATTTTTTTCCGAATTTATAAACATCCAAATTAATTACAATTAATGCACTATTTTGTGTAAACACAATGGTTGCAGGTTTGTTGCCGTGATTTGTGACCATTAAATTTAAAGAGGAATATCAAGTCCATTATCATAAAGACGATGTTCTCCGTTGTCATAATCCTTCATATCTTGCATGATATCGTGTTCTTTATTTTTTGAGTGACTTACAACTTCTTTCCATAATTTATTTAAACTTTTTCACTATATGACATCATAAATGATCAGCTGAATGTATCATCCTTTTTTTCCTGAATCTGTAGAAAAATAACCGCTTCTTTGATATTTTTCTTCAATTTTAATAAAAACCCTTATAGAATATTTAAATATCAGATTCACTCAGAGATTTGACAAACACTATAACAAATGTTTAAACATGACCTACGAATTAATGATTTAAATGCTTCTTCTTTTAGAGCTCAAAGTGACACGTCTACGTTGATATTTGTACTTCAAAACCTTTCTTATTTTAGCCTTTGATACCATGACCATTTTATTTTCTTTGAGTTAAGGCACATCTTAGAAAATTTCAAAACAAATAAAAATAATTCAACAAAAATAAAAAAAATAAAAACCTACAAAAATGATCTAGATACTTGCACAACAAGAAGATAGGAAGAGAGAGAGATCAATTCAAAGTTTTGATCTTCCAAACATATACAAAACGGCGTCGTTCAACATTCACCGCCTGCATGAAACACAAGAAAAAAAAAATCACATCCTTTTGTACCCTCAAATCACAACAACCACTTCCACGCCTCTTTCTCCTCCATTCTCTCTCTCAACCAAACCCTAGCCAAATCCTAAACCAACACCTTCCACCCAATCTTCACCCGATCCTCCATACCTTTCACACAGGTAAATTTTCCCCTTTTTTTCCTTCCAATTTATCGCTATTCTCTTATCGATTTTCGGTTCGAGCTTTACCTTCGCATATATCGTTTTTTCGATGTTTGATTTTCATGGATCTGTTGTTTTTTTTCATCATGCACGCTTTGAATTTTCGTCTTCATTAGTGGAATTTTATTTCATGCAATCGAATTATTTGGTTTATGTTTTTTGTTTTGGATTTAATTTTCGAGTTATTTGGTTTAGGTTTTGTGTTTTTGATTAATCGATTGGGTTTATTAATTTAGAAATTTGATAATCACGTGTGTGTTGCGTTGACTTATGGTGGACTTTTTGTTGCTATGTGTTTTGTGTAACGATAAGGTTGTTATGATAATTGCTATTATATCAGTTTATTGATTGAGTCCTGTTTTTTATTTTTAATTAACTGATTTTTTTAATTAATTTGTTGGTTTTATGTAGATTGAGTTTAATTGATAAATGTTTGATTGATGGAAGATGATAGTAGAAACTGATAAAATGTCTGCTCCTTCACCGTGGGAGCGTGCTCAGCGCCTTTTTGATAAGGTATTGCTCTTTTATTTCAGTAATCATTGATCTTGTAATTTTGATCACCAAATTAGGGCTTGTTTGTCTATATATTGATAATTGAGAATCTATCATTTATGCCTTATTTGCTACAATGTATCTGGCATCTGCAGATAGGAAGTTGTACTATGCAGTGTATGTTTTGTAGATTGATTTAGAGGAATGAGTTTAATGGATTGGTGTTTTAGTTCTTCCTTTATTATGGAAGAAAATTAACTTCATGATTGGTTATGGAATTAGTGCTAGACCTTGTTAATGTTATCTAGTGTTGTCCATGGCGGATGATGGTACATGGTGGAGAGCCAAAACCCCGTCATACCAGACGCTTTGTGGTGCTGTTATAGCTGATTATAGCGGAAAACATGCTATATTAGCCAATATTTACCATTGCGGCGAGTCCAAAAACCGCCATTTGTGTATCCGCCATAGTGCCGCAATTGCAGATATTTGACAACACTGGTGTTATAGTTTCACTCGTGTTGTTGCCTGGAACCTTTGCATATTTTGGGCCTAAATTTGGTCAATTTTTATATATTTGTCCTTTTATAGCGAGCTTCACATTGGTTGGTATGTACTTGCGTTTTCTTAAATGTTAAATCAAATTAGTTGCTTACAAAGTAAAAACCTTTAACTTTCTGTTGTCTGCTAACTTTATTATTTGATTTTGTATGCTGTGGATTACTTTTCTAATTACTTTGTAAGAGTTTATAATGGAATATCAATTTTTTCTTACTTAGAATCTTGAATTGGAGAAAAAACGCCGTAGATCAGCTCAGGCACATGTTCCGTCAGATCCCAATATTTGGCCACAGCTTCGTGAGAACTTTGAAGCAATAATTCTTGAGGATCATGCTTTTTCTGAGAAGCACAATATTGAGTATTCTCTCTGGGTATTGCATTATAAGAGAATTGAAGAGTTAAGGGCACATTTCAATGCTGCTATTACTTCTGCAAGCTCAAAATCACCTCAGGGTGGGAAAGGTTCTGTACGACCTGAGCGGATAACTAAAATAAGGCAGCAGTTGAAGACATTCCTTTCAGAAGCAACTGGGTTTTACCATGATCTTATCATGAAAATCAAAGCCAAGAATGGGCTTCCTCTGGGTTACTTTGAGGACTCTGAGAATTTGATTGTGATGGAGAAAGATGGAAAGAAATCTGCTGAGATGAAGAAAAGTTTGATATCTTGTCATCGTTGTTTGATATACTTGGGTGATCTTGCTCGCTACAAAGGATTGTACGGTGAAGGTGACTCAAAAAAGCGAGAGTTTGCAGCAGCTTCTAGTTACTATTTACAAGCTGCGTCTATCTTGCCTTCAAGTGGAAATCCCCACCATCAGGTTTTTGACATTTTTTTGCATATTTTGTGATTTTTTTGGTTCTTTCACATTTCCTATTTTGATATATTGTTTTGATGAATCCATAAATTTCAGCTTGCTTTGTTGGCTTCATATTCTGGTGATGAGCTCGCAGTTATTTATCGTTATTTTCGGAGTCTGGCTGTGGATAGTCCATTTACAACTGCTAGAGATAATTTAATAGTTGCATTTGAGAAGGTAGTGCGACTTTGAAGTTGTTTCTGAAACACCCAATTTTTTTTTACATTTGGAAGTCTCAACTGTTTGATATGTCAATGTCTTGTTTTGTCTATTTATTCGTTTTTTAATTTTGATATTTTTTTCTGCTTACTGACTAGTGGATTAACAATAATGACGGCCTAAGTCCGACGTTTTTACTACTCCTAGTGTTTAATTGATGAAGATTGTAAGCTGTAAATCCAGTATTCAAAAGTTAATATAGTATTATAAACACAAGTTATGCAGACATGTCTATGGTAGACTTTCTGTGTACATTACTATTAGTGATTTAAATCAGTAGTGAGAAAGTGTGACATAGGAATCAAAATTTTGTAGCTTAGTAAATATGAGTGATCTTTATTGCTTGAAATAACGGATTGAACCAACTCATTTTGCATTGCAGACCTGGATACACTTATAGCTCAATAATTAGGAAGGGAACTGATTATGCAAATACTTGACTACCTAGTTGCTATTGTAAATACCTTGCAGACTTAGCATGAGTATGATAAAACAGATTTCAGTAACTGTTATATGAGCAGTTTCTCTACTTACCAGCATGCAGTTATATTTATTTAAAACCGCAATGCAGCATATTTTCTCGTGTAAAAATTCTGTTTATTTGGTATATGGCTCTTGTTGGGGGATGAGGAGTTAATTTACCCTTGATTTCAGTCCTCTTTGTTGCTTTAGTGAATGGTGCTGTTTTTTTTTTCTTTTTCTCTTTCTGCTCGTTTTCTGTTACATATGGTCTATTATTTTTTTTTGGAGTTAGGGGTATATTTTTCTAATACCTATACCTTAATGCCATGATAGAATCGACAAAGTTACTCTCAGCTCTCTGGTGATGTTAAAGCTGTTGCAGTCAAGGAATCTTCTGGACAGCTAGATGGCAAAGGAAGAGGGAAGATAGATGCAAAACTTGTGACTAGGGGTAATGGTGTGGAAGCATATCCTAGAAAGGAAGGAGCATCCAACATACAGGAGACTTACAAATCCTTCTGCACTCGCTTTGTCCGTCTAAATGGAATCCTGTTCACTCGTACAAGGTTAATATTCTTGATGTACACTCACCTTTTCATATAACTCTATAGAAGATGAATACATTCTGACTTTTTCCTTATATTTCCTATTTCATGATGACAGTCTTGAGACCTTCACTGAAGTTCTCTCTCTTATTAGCACTGGTCTGCGCGAGCTTCTGTCTTCCGGTCAAGATGAAGAACTGAATTTTGGCCAGGATGCTCTTGAGAATGGCCTTGCCATTGTCAGAATTATTTCCATTATCATCTTTACAGTTCATAATGCGAAGAAGGAATCTGAAGGTCAAACTTATGCAGAAATTGTACAGCGGGCTGTTCTACTTCAGAATGCATTCACTGCAGCTTTCGAACTGATGAGTATTGTTATAGAGAGATGTGTGCAGCTGCAGGATCCTTCTTGTAGTTTTCTTCTACCAGGCATTTTGGTTTTTGTTGAGTGGTTGGCATGTTATCCCGATCTTGCTGCAGGCAATGATATGGATGAGAATCAATCAACTGTTAGATCAAAATTTTGGAATCATTGTATTTCCTTCTTGAACAAGCTTCTTTCAGTTGGGCCTATGTCTATTGGAGATGAAGAGGAGACTTGCTTTAATAACATGAGTAGGTATGAAGAAGGGGAAACTGATAACCGTCTTGCTTTGTGGGAGGACTTTGAGCTTAGAGGGTTTGTTCCACTTATCCCTGCTCAAACAATCTTGGATTTTTCAAGGAAGCATTCGTTTGGAAGTGATAGAGAAAAAGAAAGAAAAGCCCGGGTCAAAAGGATTTTTGCTGCAGGAAAGGCTTTAGCAAACATTGTTCGGACTGATCAGCAAAGGATATATTTTGATTCAAAGGGAAATAAATTTATTATTGGTGTTGAGCCTAGTATCTCAGATGATTTTGCTCTTGCTCCTGGCAAGCCTATTGTAGAAGACTTGGTGAAAGAAAATGAAGCAGACAAGCCAAAGTTGGGGATTGTTCAGTCAGACCACCACCAGTATCTGGAAGGAGAGGATGACGATGACGACGATGATGAGGTTATTGTTTTTAAACCTATTGTAGCAGAGAAGCGAGCTGATGTTTTGGTTGCCTCATCAGGGGTTACTCACAAAGGTTTAGAGCCGGTCCCAGTAGCTTCAGGAGTGGATGTTAAATTTAACGTTAATTCTGCTTTCAACCCTCCTGATGAACTGGGCCTTCAAACTTTTTTACCTGCTTCTGTTAGTTCTATGATGCCTCAAGGCTTGCAACCAGTTCAGCAGCATTCTTCAAGGTGGCTAGAGGGGGGAGTTTCTCTGGCCAACAGTTTTGATGGTCTTGGGTTCTCAGAGAATGGGCATGTTATAAAACCTGAGCTCCCACTGCATGAAGCTGTATCAGTCTTCAACCGCGCTTCACTTTCTGTTCCTTTCCAGCAACATTTGAGTACTGGGACTAATTCGTTTTATGGTCTCTCAAAAGCTGAAGACTTGATAATACCATCCAAAGTTGATACTATTGCATCTGCTGGAGTAATTGCGGATAACTCTTTTGTGAAGTCATTACCAGTTTCACAAGCTGATTTGAAAAAATCTCCAGTTAGCCGTCCTTCTAGGCACCGTGGACCTCCTCCTGGTTTCACTCATGTTTCTCCTAGGCTTGATATGGAACCCGCTGTTTCAGATTCAATTAATGTGAATCCTGTTATGGATGACTACAGTTGGTTGGATGGATATCAGTTGCCTGCATCAGCCAAAGGTTCAGCCCCCAATGGTCCTATTACTTATAGTCAATCAAATTCCCATCAAGTAAATGACAATATTTCGAGTGGGGCAGTTTGCTTTCCTTTTCCTGGAAAACAAGTTCCATCTGCACTGCAGGGGGTCACACAGAATGGTTGGCAAGAGTATCATACTTCCGAGCCTTTAAATGCACACCATCATCAGCCACAGCAACCAATCACAAACGGAAATCAACACTTTACTCCACTGCCTGAGCAATTTCAAGGACAGTCAATCTGGACAGGTCGTTACTTCGTGTGATGTCGGTTTATGAATATTGATGGTATGCTGCTAGTCTGAATTTGTTTCTGTTTGTTGGATACATTTTGTGTTTAATTATTGAATTACTAACACAATTTACATACTGGAGGTTCTTGAAGGGTGCTTACAAATATTCCAACCCAGCTCCTTGTCAGTGAATGTTATTGGAGTATATTTGGCCTAGACTTATTGCAGGAACTTGCTACTCCAAAAGGTAGATCCCAAATCAATCTTAATGCTAATGATATCTGTGTTACTTACGAGCTTGAAATTTAGACAGTCTTTGACATCAAATATGCCCACTTTCACTGAACTTTCAAATTACTGTTTGTGTGTCTGATTGACTGCTGCTTGTCTTTGATGTCAAACATACTTTCACTGATATTTCAAATTACTGTCTGTGTCTGATTGACCGCTGCCTGTTATTGCCTTGTTTTAGAAAGTCCAATGAATCACAACTGCTTTTGTTAGATCTCTGAATTGTTGACCGCGACTTCTTTTGAGATTACTGCAGTTTTTACTGAGCTCTAAAGACCAAAGGAAGGAAGATAAGCAAGCATGTTTACAGTTCAAAGTTCGTAAGTAAATGCCTTTTCTGGTTGGCCGTGGATAGTAGAAGGTGATAATTAAAAGATTATCCAGTTTTTGTGGAGCGTGTATCTTCTGTGATTGGTGGTATGCCTACGGTTTGTCCACTTTCTGGAAGTGTTCTAATGGTGCATTTGTAATGTAAGAAATTTACCACCAATTAGCTGCCTATGGTACATTGTGCTAGCCCTTTTCTTCCCCAAAGCTTCAGACTAATTGGGGAGGTTGATAGGGTTAAAGTGGTTGTCTGAAGTTTGGATATTAAGATATGCTAATGGTGTTGTCGGGCATGCTCCAGTAAGTGTACCTGACTACACGTGTGTAGGGTTGCAATTTCATTAAGGTTCTTATATTTTGTTTGTGTGATGAGTGATATAAGCTCACTTTTCCATTTTATTCCCAAGTCAGGATTTACTTGAACTTTATATATAAATAATGCCCGTTGAATTGCTGGCTGCCATTATGTCTTCATATACTCCATTCTGATACAATGTATCTATCTATAATAAGATTTAGTTGTCTCTTATCTTCTTTTTTTAATAATCAATGCAGCTATGTTTGTGATTGTTTAAGTTGGTATATTACTCCAGCTGTCTGATTTCATTTGCACAAGTAAATTAAACGTGAATATTTAAGTTTTCTTTGCTACTGCCAAGGCTTTTCCCTGGGTTTTTATAACCAACCTAAACTTTTCAAAGTATAAATATCAGGAGATGTTTCTATAATGTGCTATCTTGTCATATTATGTTTGTCTTTACGTGCATCTCATCTACTGATGGACTTGTGCTATTCATTTGTATTTGGACCATGGACCAGTTGATGATTGATGAAATGGACTATGCTATTTTTTGTTGGAGAATTCGTATCACTGAACCATTACTATTGGCTTAGTTACCGGATTAATCTCTTTTGCAACGAAGTCATCTCAGCTGTTGATTATTATTTTTTTAAATTTGGATATTTTGAGCTATAGTACATAGAATGTAATGTGATTTTTGGGTAGCACAAATTAGCCTAATTTCTTTTGGGAGTTTCTGTGTTTTTCTAGTTTTGTCTATTACGGAAGTCAACTTATAGATTTTCATTATATGCAATAGGTTGTTTGATTTTGCCACAGAAGTTAACTTTTGGATTTTTGTCTGCATTGTCCATTGAGTTTTACTTTTTTGGTTATGATATGATTTTTTTGGTTTAATTTAAGGTAAAATGTTTGACAACTAAGATAAATTGAGATTTGGTAGAGTGACCCAACATGTATTGTTGGTGCCACTTCATTTGATGCAGAAACATTGTCTTCTCAAATTCATGTTTGTTCAACATTGTCTTCTCAAATTCATGTTTGTTCTTGGTGTTTTTTTCCAAAAGTCTCTCAGACACCTCACTACTTTAATAAATAAGGGCGTCTCTCTTACAGAATATTTTAGTGTATTAAGAGCTTCAAGAAGTTAATTTTCAAATTATTTTTTGACAAAACGGAAGGTGGTTCACTTACAAAGTGTTTTTATATGTATGAGAGTGTCTCTCTTACAAAATATTTTAGTGTATTAAGAGCTTCAAGAAGTTAATTTTCAAATTATTTTTTGACAAAACGGAAGGTGGTTCACTTACTAAGTGTTTTTATGTTTTTATATGTATGAGAGCGTTCAGGAATTAACTTTTGTACGATTTTCTAGATATTTTAGTTCACTACTTTATTCTGAGTCAACAACCAATTGTCGTGCATTCAGGCATATTTTTCCTTTATAATTGTTATGTTTTTTTATGTAAGGTTCAAATACACTAAAATTATATATATATATATATATATATATATATATATATATATATATATATATATATATATATATATATATATATATATATATAAACCATGAGTACCTGTACCATCAAATATGTTAGCATGACGAGACTTTCAAATACTCTATTTATGTCAAATAGTTTAAACAAAATCCAACAATTTCTCCGTGATGTACCTTTCAACAATTTGGACTGTGACGACTCTTCGTATATTCTTTAAATATTTTCATGTATCTCTTTATAAGATACATCCACCTTAAATAAACTGGACCACAAAATTTAATTTCTCTGACTGGATGAACAAGAGTGAAGCATAGTGTCAAAAAACGATGGAGGAAAATACATCTTCAATTGACACAATATTATTACAGCCTATTCTTCTAATTAATTTAATTTTTTGAAATCAAGAACTTTATTACATATAGCATTAAAGAACAAGCAAAATTTGATTATAGTTACTCTTACATATTTTGGAAGGACGCCACAGATAGTCACTGGTAGAAGTTGTTGCATTAAGACATGACAATCATGACATTTTAAATCAATTAATTTGAGATCTTTCACTGATAAAAGTTTCTTGATGTTCAAAGAGTAACCTTGGGAAACTTTGATACCTTGCAAAAACTCGCAAAAATTTTCCTTTTCCTTTTTAGATAGAGTGTGACATGCCGGAAGCAAATAAAATCTTTTTTCCTCTATCTTCCGGAGTCAACTGTGGTCTAGTACCCATCGCCATCATATATAAACGAGAACTCTTACTCTCTTTAGTCTTGTCTGGAATGTTTAAAAGTGTTGCTATCAAACTATCACACACATTTTTCTCCACATGCATATAATCAAGATAATGTCTTACATCAAGACGAAATCAATGTGGAAGCTCAAAGAAAATTGATCTCTTTGTCCGAATATTTCTCTAAACGGGACCATCTTTATTCTTTACAAAGACAACATTAAGGTGCTCTTGTCGTTGATAAACTTCATCGCCAGTTAAAAGTTTAGAAGCATGTCCGTACTCCTACTCTCTATTAAAAGCCTTCCGCAATCTACAATAAGGATGATTCGATTTAAAATTTTTTTTGATGTCCAAGGTAAACAGCCTGTTTTCCAAACCCAAATTTGCGAAAACAGGTATCAGATTCACATATAGGACACATTTTATGTCCTTTGACACTGTATCAAGCCAAATTTCCATATCTAGGAAAGTCGTTGATTGTGCAAAATAACATTTCACACATCTTAAACTATTCACCAGAATATGCATCATTAAGGTCAACACCTTTATCCCACAAAAGTTTTAAATATTCAATTAATGGACTTAGATAAGCATCTATGTCGTTTCCAGGTTTTCTTAGTCCAGAAATCATCATACTTAACATGATATACTTGCGCTTCATGCTCAATCAAGGAGATAAGTTGTAAATTGTGAGAAGAATAAGCCAAGGAGAATGGTTAGTCCTCATATTACCAAAGAGGTTCATTCCATCCTTGGCAAGCCCAAGCCGAAGGTTTCTTGGCTTAATGCCAAAATTGAGAAACAATGAATCAATTTTCTTCCATTGCAAATAATCAGTTACATGGCAAATGTTTTCATCATATTTTTTTCATATGCATGCCATATTATATTCTTTGCATCATTTGCATTAGCAAAAAGTCTCTTAAACCTTGAAATTATTGGAAAGTACCACAACACTTTAGTAGGAGGACGCTTCTTACTAACATTGTCATTGTCATTACCATTGTTGTTCTTCAACTTGTAGCATGAATCACCATATTTTGGACATTGATCCAAATTTCCATACTCTTTCCTGTATAATATGAAATCATTAGGGAATGCATGTATTTTGACATACTTCAAACCCATTGGATACAATATCTTCTTGACCTCATAACAAAGATCCAAACAATTGTTATCTTCTGGTAGCATTTGTTTCAACAAATCAAGCAATTATGTGAAATGTTTATCCGACCATCCATTTTTTGCCTTCAGATTAAACAATTTTTACAACGCAGACAATCATGTAAAACTGATGCACTCCTTATATAAAGGCGCATCTTTGGCACTACATAAATTGTCATAAATATGTGCTTTCATATAAGACAGTTCTCCTATATCATGGATCATATCTTCTAGTCAATCATCCATATCTTCATCATCTTCATCCATTTGTGACGTCTTATTTCGATTATTATCCACTTCTCCATGCCACATCCATGTTGTATAATTTTGACATATTCCATCACAATATAGGTAATAAAATATTTTTTTTCCGACTGTTTGTTGATATTCCTGTAAACAACACAAGGAAAATAAAAGACACCATTATTTCCAGGAATATTTTTTCGATGAATTCAAGGAATTCATAAACTCCTTTCTCATATCGGACCTAATATATCAACTTTCATCCTACTACAATCCATAACGAATTTTAACATATTAAAAGACTAATGTGAATGACACAATAATGCTACACATACAACATCCTAATATGATTATATGCATATCCAACACCAAAACCTAAAGCATATTTACAAAACCTGTATAAAACATGAACAATACACATGACAATTTCGAATACCATAAACAAAAGCCATTAATTCATGAAATATCACGTAAACAAAATCATCATTTATACATTTAAAAAATGAAACAAGTAAATCTAGAGAAGAAACTAAACATTCAGAAGAGTATGGTAACGTACCATAAATGATATTCGAATAGGATGGTGAAGATTCCGCCTTTAAAAATAAATGGAGATGGTGAAGATTTCACTATCATTGTCGTCTCGTTCGCTAACGTACTAGAAATGATATTCGAAAAGGATAGTGAGGATGGTGAAGACTTCACTTCCTAAAATGAATGAAGATGGTGAAGATTTCACTTCCAGAAATGATATTCGTTGTCGTCTCGTTCGCTAGGGCACCCCTGTGTGTTATGAAAAGAATAAAGTACCTATTATGTTATAATTTTGTGGGAAACAATTTCACAAGGGTTGCATGATTCAACCATAGTGAAATATGGAACATATAACCATGGTTTGTTGAAACTATCGTAGTTGTTATACTTTCAATTTTTAAATAAAAAAATGTTAAGGAAAGTGCGCTTATTTTTACTGAAAAAATGGAAAAATGTTGATGCTGGAATTCGAAGTTTGTCACCTAAATTATATGGCAACGATTATTTAAAGGAACCGTGATGAAAAGTTTCTTAATAAAATTAAAAAAACATGCACGTAAAAAATGAGATATGACTACTGTGGATAAATGGCCGTGGTAATATTATGTTACCGAAGGGTTTTTTTTCGTAGTAGTGTAATGCCCGTGTCGTCGATGGCTTGACGACTTTTGGACTTCTTCCATTCTTTTCTGACCTCAGTGATGTCAGTATGGTTCTTATGTGAACCCACCTCTTAGACGACGATGTTCTTTAGATTGACATTGTGTAAGATTTATTCAATCCAGAATATTCTCTCCGATATGGATTGAGAGTTCTACTTGTGCACCATGTGGTAAACAATATTTCACATGTCGTTGGCTCCTTGCGCGCCAAGGTTAGCCTACAGGAGTTTAAAGTTGGAAAGAATTTCTTGCTCGGTAAATATAAATAGTGGTGTAGGTCTGAGTGAAGGTCCGCCTTGATGAAACTGTGGTGCAGATCCGAGGAATAGAGGAGGTTGAAAGACTCTGTGATTTGTCCTTGATTGGACACGATCTTAAGGTAGAGGATATGGAGGATTCTTGGTAGTATCTGCAGTAACATCGACTTAACGTTGGACGTTGAGGCGAGTAGCTTTGGAAGCCTCCATGGTCAACATATCTGATTGAGTATTTGAAGGAAGAGAGTTTGAGTTTGACAAAAATAACTAGGAAATGGAGATTCGTATTTATACCGAAAGATATTCGATTGGATTAAGAGAAGTTTGATAGTGGAAAATCGTAGGAATCATGATTCGATTCGTACAGACGGCGTTAATGTTCTGTGCTGTAACTAAAGTTGATCAAAAAGTATGAATTTAGAGTTTGTTGCGGTGCTTTAGAGCTTCCAATGCGGAAGAGAGGGGGCTGACCTGCAAGGTTAGCACTATAATGCTCAAGTCAGTATGAGATTGAAAAATGGGCTTTGAATGAAAAATAATTTGAATACTTGTGAAATGACCCATTTTCCTTTTTAAACAGGAGAAATGGTTGGTAAATGCGTGTGAAACAACATGGGATGTGGTGAGCTGTTGGATTAATTTGGACAGTAAGCATGATATTCATTTGAAGGATTGCCTGCTCCGTGGAGAGAAAAGGTCTACCAATTCCATATTCAATAACTCGCCGCTTCACCATTAGGCCCTTATTTTCCATGCCTTGTGGATGGTCTGGAACAAATCCAATCAGTATTAAGTACAATTTTAATTTGACACTAAGTCTCAATCATTAAAAGAGTTGATCCAACGATCATATAAATAGCCTATTATTTAGGGAAAAAAATAGGCTACACATATATTTTTATTTTTTAATTTAATTTAATATGACCGTTGCATCAATTCTTTTAACGGTTAAGATTTGGTGTCAAATTAAAGTTTGACACCTCAGTGTCATTTGATCTTATCCCATATATATAGGGAGCATATCAAGTGAGAACAATTTTTAAATGAGAGATGAGAGGAAGAAATATCAACCCTTGGATTCATCAAGAGAGAGAAATTAATAGCCTCATTAATGTGTTAACATTCTCTCTCTTGATGAATCCAATGGTTGATATTTCTTCCTCTCATTTAAAAATGCTCTCACTTGATATATATATATATATATATATATATATATATATATATATATATATATATATATATATATATATATATACAAGATAACCACTATGATTATTTATTTTTTTTAATTATAAAATATGTGGACAGGTCAGGTAAAGAAGATAATAGTATTCACCGAATTCACTCACTTTTTCATTATGTATTTATTATTTAATTTTGATAATTTATAAATATTAGATATATTATCAATGCTTTGATATTTTGATTTGTATTTTATTATTTACAATATTTAAATTGTATGTATAGAATTTTAAAATAGTTTTGTTTTAGTATTTGCTATTTAATTTGATGTAGGGAAAGTGAACTAATTTTACTAAAAAATTAATTTAACTTTAGGGGTGGCATTGAAGAAATACTCGAATCTAACCTAAACTTGTTTAAGACAAATTTGAATTTTAATTCTTCATCACCACCTAAAACAAGAGCGGAAAATAAAAAATGTTTGAGGATTTAAGTTTAAAGATGAGAAAGATAAAAACCGTATCCACCGCATTATCATGCCTAACTATGATTTAAAATGAATATCTCATAGGAGAGGATTAAGGCCGGCCATATACAAGATTCTATTCCTAAATAAAATGTTTTCAAATATACATTTTAATAGGATATATGGTAGTTACAAGATTAAGATTATATTATCAAGGTCTTGAATTCAAACTCAGTAATATGCATGCACTAGTATTAAAATTATTGTTGTTGTCTTCCTTAATTTGTGGTTAGTTTCTGCATTTGCAAATAGAAGATATCAGATCTATACAAATTAAAATTAAATTATACTATTATTTTTTAAATACAAATTATTAATTAATAAATATCAATATATATATATATATATATATATATTAATAAATAAATAAAAATAAATATTGTTGTTAGGGATTAAACAATAAATCAATAATTAACTACTATGATTTTAAAATGCATGAATATCTCATACAAGAGGATAAAGATTATACTAATATAACTCCAAGAGTAAGTTGTTATACCTTACTCCACATCTTGACCATTAATGTTTTTTTAATCTAATGGTTCAAAATAATAAGTAATAGTTTTCTCTCTCCATATTTAATTATTTATTATTTTTAATCATTAAATTAAAAAAAATTAATGGTCAAGATGTGGATATATATATATATATATATATATATATATATATATATATATATATATATA
This sequence comes from Vicia villosa, assembly GCF_029867415.1. NCBI lineage: Eukaryota > Viridiplantae > Streptophyta > Magnoliopsida > Fabales > Fabaceae > Vicia > Vicia villosa. The sequence continues at coordinate 93,779,561 of NC_081186.1, read as the reverse complement.
TATATATGCTTTGTTAAATATTAATTTTTGGGTTTTTTTAAGATCATATATTATTCATAATATTATTGTAATGAATTTTATTTAATATATATTTTTAAATTTATAATAAAATCACTTTATTTAATAATTATTTAAATAAAATCTATATTAAGTAATATTTTATGTGAGTTGGCAATCACTACAAGAAAATATCATTCTTTTTTTAAGAATATTATGTTTTGGGAAAATGTATTTTTCAATTTTTTTAAGAAATTGAATCATTGGAAAAACGGTGGTGGTAAATAGTTTACAGAATGATATTTTTCCATCAAGTTTGACAACTACACTGTATTTTGGTATGGTTTGGTTTGTTTACTTGCTTTAATTATTTTTTTTCACTTTCTTCAATACAATTAAACACATATAGTTGTATTGTAGTTGTAGTATTTTATATGCCGTAAGTATAGGTGTAAAAAATTGGGTGTAAGCATAACACTTCTCAATAATTTATGAGGACTTTTTTTCTCGTGAATAGGGGTGTTCAAAACCAAACCAACCCAATAGAAAACCGCAAACTAAACCAAACTAAATCGACACCGCAAAAAACCGCATTTGGTTCGGATTAGTTTGAGTAATCTTTTAACAAAACCGCACGGTTTGGTTCGGTTTGCAGTTTGTATTTTGTAAACCGAACCAAACCGAATCAAACCGCATTATGTTACAATCTAAATTTTACTTAACTCACATCCAATCCAAACTTAAGCTTATTATACCTTATCCTTATGATTACCAACAATTTTCTTATCCTCACACATATAATTTCAGTCTGGATCTTCTAAAATCTCTAATAACATTATCGCACCTTCTTTGCCACATACATCTTCCTTTTTCTTCTTCTATAATCTCTACTCTCATATATTCTTTCTTTTTCACATTCTCATTTTTATGTAAATGTTCTGTATTGCAGTTTCGTTTTTATCACACATCTTCTTCTCTAATCTTTCAACACTTTTTTTCTTTTTTACCTTCACTAATCTCTCGTCTCTTCTATTTTTTTGTTTCATTATAATAATTTTATATTGTTTATGCTATTATTTTATGTTTAATATTTCACTTTTGTCTAATTTAATTTTTACATATTAAATGGAAAATTGTTGTCAAAATATGACGAGTTTTGTTGTTATTTGAGTGTATGAATGTTTAAATACAAAATTATGTTGTCATCTATATGTGTATGTATGGTTAAATAAAATATTTGTAAAAAACCGAACCAACCGAACCGAACCAAACCGCATTAGTTTGGTTTGGTTTGGTTCGGATTTTTTTTTAAAGCCAACCGAACCAAACTAAACCGCACGATTTTTTCTCTTGCGGTTCGGATGATTTTTTTCGTCAAAACCGCCCAAACCACACCGCGATCATCCCTACTCGTGAATACATTTTTCAATACACTCTATTATCTATTTTTAAATTTAAATAAATTTTATTTATTGTTTATATTTTATTTTGCTATTAGTCTAATGATCAACCCTAACTCTAATAAACATTTGTAGCAGGGAAAATATGATGACCAAAATTTAAACTCAAATTTCAAATAAAATATACTCATAATCAAACAACTAAGCTATAACAAAGACAAAATTTCATAATTGAAAGACCTATAACTTTTTGATCAAATTATTCATTTTAAACTTGATTATTAATAATTAGAGGTTATAACATAAAATAGTAAAATAAAAATTAAATAGTTTCTATTCTAAGTCCGAATTATGTTTTAGGGGTGCTCGAATTTTTTTTTTACCAAAGTCAAAATTTAAAAACAAAAATGGCACAATAGTTACACAAAAAGAACATAATTTGGAGTCTCCATTTCTCTTGTTCTGAAATTGGAAGAATATTTTTCAATAGTATATTTTGATAGATTTGATTATATAAAAGTGAATTCTAAAGCTCAAATATTTTATCCTTTTCAAACTACTAGTTTGTATATGCGATAATTTATGTAAAAGGAAAATTACGATCCAATTTAAAATCTAACAAAAAACAAGAGATTCTCTCAAATATTTTAAACGATTACTTTGTATTTGGAACAATTTATCTAAAAAAAAATTATAATCGAATTTAAAATCCCAAAAGAATGGGGCAAATTAAAAAAAAAAACTCAAATATTTTATTCTTTTTAAACTACTACTTTGTATATGCCAAAATTTATCTAGAAGAAAAATTATATTTCAATTAAAATTTTCAAAAAACACTAAAAGAACTTCTCAATATTTTATCTTTTTTAAATAATTAATTTATATATGCATGAATTTATCTAGAAGAAAAATTCTAATTCAATTAAAAATTTCAAAAACCAAGGGTGTACTAAAAAACTTCTCAGTATTTTAACTTTTTTAAATAATTAATTTATATATGCATGAATTTATCTAGAAAAAAATTCTAATTCATTTTTAAAATTAAAAGAATGCAAAGAATGCATAGGATCCACGTCAAATACATATAAGACCACTTATAAATACTGTGACATTATTAATTTCTTCTTCACAATAAAATATCGTAAATAATGGATAGACGCCCACCGTTCTCTCTCACCCAAAATTCCTCTATCACATTGGGAACTAAGAGAGGGTTCATAGCCTCAAACACCACCACCATCACCACCACCAACAATGGTGGGATCCTCTCTCAAAATTTAAGAGAGAATCCTATCAAAAAACCGAGGGGTAGACCTAAGGGCTCAAAGAATAGGCCAAAACCACCGGTTATTATTAAGGAGAATAATGAAACTCTCATGGAATCGATTCTCATCGAGATCCCTCCTGGAAGAGACATCGTAGAGCCTCTCATCAAGTTGGCTTTGTCTCGTCAAGCTCGAATCATTGTGTTGAGTGGTTCTGGTCTTGTCTCGGAGGTCAGTTTTCTCCACCCAGTAACCCGTGCTTCGGGTATCCCCCTCGAAGGAGTGTTTCGTATGACATCTTTCTATGGAACTTTTGCCAGTGCCAACACTGATCGCTTTCGTCCACAGTTCACGAGCCCGAATTCACCGAATTCTCATTTCTCGATTTTCCTTTGTGGCAATCAAGGAAAAGTGTTTGGTGGAGTTGTTGGTGGGAGGGTTATAGCTGCTGGGGCTGTTTTGATTTCTGCCGCTCTTGTTAAGAATCCTACATTTGATAGGTTGGGCATCAATGCAACATTAGGCTAACAATTCTACTAGTCATTTTAGCTAGCTAGAAAATCTCATGCTTCTATATGTTGTTTTTTGTTTTGTTTCTTTTCAATATTCAATAAAATGAGTTTAGTTTCTTATTCTTATGTCTTAGATTGATGTATTACATTGCATGTGTGTTAATTTTTCTATTTGCTAATCTATGCTTCGATTGATTGTGTTGTCAAAGTTATAAACCTTGGTTGAAGTTTCCAACTCCATTTTCTTAGTTGGTGGAGAATTGAGATTTATATTTTACAGTAGTGAGGAGTTTTTAGTGATGAGTATAAAGCCTTATATTTAGAGATTGATGACTAAATGTGATTTTTTATTTCAATCACAATATTGTCATTTTAAATAATTAAATTTTTATTATTTTTAATATATATTTTTAATTTCATATATAAATAATAAAAAACTTATTAGTTCGAGATTGATGACTAAATGAGATTAATGTCAAAAATTGAATATATATATATATATATATATATATATATATATATAATTTAAAATCAATGTTCAGATTTATATTTATGTGATATGTATTTAAACCATAATCTATCTATTAATTATTGACTCTTAAAATTTGACTGAAATCTCAGGCATTGATTTTAAATCGTATGGTTATTATTAAAAGTTCTCAATTCTCATAATAATCAAAGTTCTCATTATATATATATATATATATATATATATATATATATATATATATATATATATATATATATATATATAAATTACATATTAAATTTCAATTTTTAATTAAATTTAATATATTTTTATTATTTTTTAGTTTATGCATTATATGTATTCTGTCTATTTAAATATAAAACCCTTTTTTTTAGTTTTTATTTATTACTTAATTAATTTTTTTTAAAAAATTCTATAAAAGTTAATGATATTTTGAAAAAATATTGTTAATTTATCGTTGATAAATATTAATATGGTTTTATCTCTTATGATATTAATAACTATATGAACGATACAAAAATAATTTATTTTTGACAAATTTATTATTACAATTATTTTACTAATATTCTTAATTTTAAAAGTATTATAAAAAATAAAAGTATAATTTTTTTAAATACTTTTAATAAATTATGCAAATCCCACTTATTAAATATTTTCAACCCGTCCTATATATATATATATATATATATATATATATATATATATATATATATATATATATATATATATATATATATATATATATATATATATATATATATATATATATATATATATATATATATATATATATATATGAAAGGGGATATATTTAAATCATACCTTATCTTTTAATTGTTCTAAGTAAATATGAATTCAAGAGGATTGATATCTTATTTTATTTTATTTTCACTAAATTCATTTTCTTAAATAGATCATACCAATCTTTATATAACTTTTATATAAAAATAACTTTCTAGATTTTTATTTCTAATGTTTAACACAATCTTTATATTAAATATATTATATTACATTGTGAATCACAATTTTCTTCCAAAAAATGTTTTTTAGATTTTTATTTATAAGTGTACAAAAGGTTTCATTATAAATTATATATTATATTTTTTATCACAATTGTAATTTCATTTTTTACACATCCTCTTGATTTCTTGAAAATTAAATTTAAATCTATTAAAATTGTAATTTTATTCAATTTGTAGTTTAAAATTTAACTTCAGAAACAATAATATTTAGTTAAATCAGACAAAATTTTAATTCTACAAAAAAATAGTTAAAAAAATTATGATTTAAAAATAAAAAGCATTCACAATAAAATATAAAATTAAAAACCAGAAAAAATGTAGGTAGTTAAAAATGAAAGCTGTTACCAAAAAATGTTGAACCAAAATTTTGTTTGATTTAATTAAATATTATTGTCACTGAAGTTAAATTGCAAACTATGGATTAAATAAAATTACAATTTTAATAGACTTAAATTAATTTCCGGAATGCAAGAGGATGTGTAAAAAAAAAATTACGATTATGATTAAAAAAAATTAATTTGGAACCTTGAGTTACACTTATAAATAAAAATAAAAAAAATTCTTTTTTGAAAGATTATTGTGATTTACAATGTAATATGATATAATTAATTTAAAATTTATGTTAAACATTAGAAATAAAAATCTAGAAAAACCTTTTTTATCTAAAAATAATAAAAGAAAGAAAATTCTTTGTACGATCTACTCAAGGAGGTCAATCCCGCGAAAATAAAATGAAGTAAGATATAGATTCTATTGAGTACGTAATTAATTAAAACCGTTGATTAAATTAATATTAGAAAACAAAATTTGGAGTAAATTTCTAGACTTATATATATATATATATATATATATATATATATATATATATATATATATATATATATATATATTATTGTAATTATTTCAAAGTAGTAGAATTGAATATTTGACTATATAACTAATAAATTAAATATATTATTAATTTTTTATGCAAAAAATTTAAGAGTATCATAATAAATAGTAGCTAGCTTGCTTATCTAAAAGAACAATAATTAAAAGGATTGATATGGAGAATACATTTTAGAATCTAAAATATATTCCAATATACTCCCTCCGTTTTTTATTATAAGTCGTTTTAGACTTTTCACACAGATTAAGAAAAATAATAATTGTTGTATGAACATGAGAGATTATGAAGGTTTTTACAAAATTATCCTTCATTATTGACATGTGGAAGATAAATTTATATAATCGAAAGGAGAGAGAATAATAAATATTTAAGGATATAATAGAAAAAGTAGCATTAACTATTCATTGGAATTGTAAAGCGACTTATATTTAAATACAATTTTTTTTTCCAAAACGACTTATAATAAAAAACGGAGGGAGTAGTTGATTAAGAAATAAATTTGAAACTCACATTAATAAGTAATAAATAAATGTGTACGTATTTAATTTCTAACATGGCCTCAGATATATTTTGGAATCATCAATTAATTGTTCTTTTAATTCATTTTGAATGTACTAGCAATAATAAAAATTCATGTGCTTAACTTAATTACTGTTAATATTTCATTTGCAATAAACAATTATGCAATCTAAATAGTATGCATATCTAAGTTAGATATCTTATTGAAACATAAGATTACTTTAATGCCTATATTTGAATTAAATGGTAAGAAATCTCTTCTACTTTAATTATAAGGTATTTGAACTTAATTTTATGCCTACAATTGTGTTGGATATACAAGCAAAAGCTGTTTGGCTCTCGCTTTTGCGTGAGAATTTTTATACTAACTTTTTCCTTGCAGGTCTGGAGGAATGGATGCACATGAATCTAAATGCCAACCTTAGCAGGAGAGCAACAGAGGATTGGAGCCCACTATGGGCAACGACTTGTCATACACTTTGGTTTTGGCGCAACAAAAGGATCCATGATGATACTTTTATTATGCAAACCAATCTGATTGAAGACATTAGGAGACGACATAAGGAGTACAAACTGAGTTTGTCTACTCAAAGAATACATGATACCAAGATGAGAAATCTGATTCATGTCAATTGGTCTCCGGCTCAGGAAGGCTATGTTACTCTTAATATAGATGGAGTGTCTAAGGCTACTGGTAAAGCAGGGCGTGGGGGATTACTCAGGGACTATCGCGGCACATGACTTGGAGGTTTCTCAAAGAATATTGGCGTCTGTAGCGCCCTTACTGCAGAATTGTGGGGAATTCTCGAAGGAATCAAATTTGCTCGAATGAAGGGATACACAAGGATAAGTATTCAGTCAGATAATAAGTACATTGTTGATGCCATAGCTGTAAAGTCGTTTAAGAACAAGGACGAGAATGGAATCTACAATCAAATTAGAAAATACTTCGCTGAGTTGGAAAACATCACCCTTTCACATGTTTTCCGTGAAGCCAACAAGAGCGCTGATATTATGGCTAATTTAAGTTTGTCTCATGATATGGAAGCCAATTTTATACGGTTTGCCCAACTGAGTTGGTAGACGTGATAACAAGAAATGCCATCGGGGTCTCCAATCCCCGATCTGTTATTTTGTAGTTTCTTTTTTTTTCGGGCCTTTAGCCCTCCTTTCTCACAAAAAAAATCTTATGCATGATTAAATTTTTTAAAAGAGAATTTTGCCAATATATATATATATATATATATATATATATATATATATATATATATATATATTTAAAAGATTTGTCTTCGCAGGTCTTCATAAAAAATATATTATTTATACAAAACTAAAAATAAAAAATGACTCTAATTTGATGATTATATCATTTTTTTTTTAAAAAAGCAACGTTTATTATATGAATTAAAAGGCACAAGCAGTGCACTACTAATCACAGCACAACCCAAACAGGGATTTCAAATTCTGATACAAATCAAACCAAATGGCCCCTAGATAAAACTATCCCCAAGAGAAACAACCAACATATCAACCTTGCACTCCAGCCCAAATTATAACCGCAACTGCTACCCCAATACAATAGACTGCATAACAAACCATTTATACCAGCCTATCAGCAACTAAATAAGTATACTCCATTCTGCCTCATTACTGCCTCTCCATACTATTCTTCGAAAGCCTCGGCGCCATCTGAGCTTTACGACACCGCAACAATGATTAAGGACTCCAAATCCCCCCTTCAATCTTCATACGCAGAAAAACTTATCTTAACTCCCATTAAGTTTACCAAAAATTTCAGACTGCTCACAAAATTGCAGCAAAATACCGGTCACATCTCTGAGTCATGCCTGTACCTGCCACGAATTTAAGTCAAGACGGCGTTATGCTTTAGAAGATTTCCTGAGCAGCATCCAAGGTGCCACGTGCCATTGTTGAAAATTGCATCGAAGCGATTTCTGCTTATTGCTGATCCAAAACCAAGACAGCCGCTGAACCTCCTCAAACATTTGATCCAGTGTTGATGTTTTATTCTTGAAGATAGCAGAATTTCTAGCGTTCCATATGCTCCAAATGCACGCGAACCAAACCGTTCTGACTTTGAGCACCGTACTTCTTTCATCTGTGATAAGCGCTCCAAACTGGACGAAATGCATCCAGCTCTCTTTTGATAATACCGTTGACAATCCGAGCCACCTGATCACATGATACCATAAACCTGCACCAATATGACACTCAAAGAAAAGGTGAGATCCCGTTTCGACCGCCTCACACCCTCCGACACACTTGGAATTATTCTCTGTTAATATTCCTCTCCTAACTAAATTATCTTTGGTAGGCAGCCTATCATGAAATAGCCGCCACACCAGGCAAGAAACTTTCGATGGAATGTGATTGTGCCAAATTTCAGACCACGCTGCTAGACTCTCGCTTCTATTCTCAGACATCCGAGCTTTATATTTCCCCTTCACTGAATATTCCCCTAATGTTTCTCGATCTCCTATGTCTAAGAGACAAATATCCCTCCACCATAGAGAGCTGACAGAAATAGTCCATTAGTCAATAATCATCATTAACAGATATATTTATGTTTTTTTCTTAGATAAAATTTATTGTGCCCCGTGTCACTTCATAAATTGTTTCTTCATCATTAGTAAAAACTAAAATTCTTTGACATTTAATTTTCACATCAGTTATCTTTATGTCTGATGTAAAATCTTGTAACCAAATGTAATATTTTTAGTAGTGATATAATTTAAAACTAAATGTTATCGACATGATTAAAAACTATTAAAGGTGATATATCAATTTAAATTCTATTTCTTTTAATAGCTGTTCGCATGAGATCCATTTTTTCCTCATATGCACGAACATAAATAGAGTCTGCATGGGTCAATAAAGATTGTAAGTACATTTACAAAAGTCATTATGAATACTTACAGCCTTAACAATTTACATTTTCTTAAGAAATCAAACAATCATCACACAACTTTCCTTTAAATTAAATGATTTTATGTTATTTATTTATTTAAAAATTACTTTCAAATTAAATATTCAATGACCCACATTACAAATATACTTACATTCAAAATCAATTAAACCTATGCATTCTTACTTTTAAAAGATTGAACTTTGAAAATTTTCTTGTTCTATTTACAACAACCGATTTTGTTCATATTGTTGACAACAAGTGTATTTTCCTAATTTGAGTTTAATTTTGAAAGGAGTAGTTCTAATCAACTGTAAACAAAACAATGTATCTATATCATTACTACAAATGTCAAAAGATAAAGAATCAATAAAACTTTAAATTGGAATTTTAGCAAATAAAACTCTAACCTATGACAAGTACTCTATAGATCTATAAACCAATTTTTTTTTTCTATTTAAAAAAAGTAATTAAAAGAGACATAAAGTCATGATCAAATGATATTAGACAAAGCTTTACTTCATAAATATCTGTAAAAATTGTGTTCCTCAATTGACACAATTCATCTTTTTAACATAAATCCTTTATGTTAAAAAACTGGTATCAATCAAATATTTTCATCCTAATTTGATTTAAACTATGCTTTAATTTTTGGACAAAGCATTCTTGTATTAATACAAATTTTACATCCAAAAAACTAGAGAAAACATAAATCTTGATGTTAGAACTTGAAAGCACACAAATATGACATGTTCAAACATCAAAGAAATTAAAGAAAGAAAATTTGCAGCTTTTTCATTTAAAGTTAATGAGAAAAATTGTAGTTTGTCCTAGACTCTCATATCTTACTGCAATATAGAACTCAAGCCATACACATATATATTTATTACAATAGAAATCCATCCACCATATATGTGATAAGAGCAGCAATTCAAGGCCCATTAGAGTGAAGAAAATGTCCATTTTACTTAAGAACTTCTACACTTATTAAAAGGTGTATTTAGTAATATTTTTTAGTTGCTGCACTAGTTGCCTTTTATATAGGCCCATGGCCCTTTTATTCATTAGAAAAACCCTAGCTATATATTGTAATGAGCTGGTGTGTATTGAATTAAGAAAAATCAGATTGTTGTTTTTATGTCTTTATCTCTTATGCAACCCTAGATCTAAAGTTAGCTTAGGCATATTCTATCATTGGTGCTTTCATCTCTTTGAACTCATGGCACCCCCAAAACCTCCTAATCCTTCTTCTAGAGAAATCATAGAGGAAGCTGTTAACCTAGCCCAGCTTCAACTTAACAATGCTATTCAAGAGACTCAAATACAAATGGATGAAAGGTTTCATTTGGCTGCTACTGAACTTGCACAGCAAGTAGGGGAGCTGCAGACCCGATTTGACAATGAAAAGGCCGTTTCCGATTCAAGACATGAGGCTGTCATGTCAAATCTGCACAAACTGTTGGCTGGGAAGGAAAAACAGCACTCGGGCACTGTTCACGTCGGGACTGTTCCCGTTGACACTGTTCATAGCGGACCTGGTACTGTTCACAGCAGACCCGGTACTGTTCATGGTGGTTCATCTCATACAGCAGGTATTCCTCTTAACTTTTCACACCCTAACATGGTTTCTACCCCACAACACACCCCACAAAATACCCCTCTAAGACACAACCCTCTTTTCTCACATTCTCCTTCAATCCCTACTGTTGCCTCTATGCTAGGGAACCCAGCAACTCATCCTCAATCTGCTTTTACACCATACTTCCCACCTCCACCACACTATCCTCCTAACCCTACAATACCAATTTTCCCTTAACACCCTTTTCCACAATATGCCAACATTCCTCCTTTACCTCCCTTACGAACACCTAAGTTAGAACTAGCCATGTTTGATGGTTCTAATCCTCTTGAATGGTTGTTCCAAGCGGAACAATTTTTTAGTTTTTATAATATGCCCCATGAAAACAGATTATCTTTATTATTCTTTTACATGAAAGATGATGCTTTAGGGTGGTTTAAATGGATGCACCAAAACTCATTGCTGTCTGATTGGGTTTCTTTTACTAAAGCCCTAGAATTACGATTTGGTCCCTCATCTTATGAGAATCATCAAGCAGAATTATTCAAGTTAAAACAAGAAGGTTCTGTAGTGGAATATCAAACTAAGTTTGAGAAACTAGGAAACCAAGTGCATGGTCTACCACCGGATGCAATTTTAAATTGCTTCATTTCTAGCCTTAACCTTGACATTCAGCATGAGATGGCCATTCATAAACCCACATCTATTTCCCAAGCTATTGGATTAGCCAAACTTATTGAGTCAAAATTAAAGGAATAAAAAAAAGGCTTTTCGAAACCCAACCACAATCTATACAGCCGCCTAACCCACACCATTCCATCCCAACCAGCAAAATTCGGAAACTCAAATACAGCCCAAATAACCCAACAGCCCAAACCCACTAACTCTAGCTTTTCATCCAAATTTCCCATCAAAAGATTAACTCAGGCCCAAATGCAAGACCGACGGGCCCAGGGACTTTGTTACAATTGCGACGAAAAGTTTTTTATTGGTCACAAATGTGCTACTGCCAAGTTTCTTTTATTAATAGAAGAAGAGGATTCAGTCGAGTTGGCAACAGCTGTCCATGACAGCACTGAAACAGAACTCCTTGAGGAACATTCCAATGACACCTATTTTCAATATGCCACTCCATTTGAAAACATATATACTATGTGGCTGCAACAACGGCTGGCTTCCACCTTAGAAATCATAGTCCAAAAATAGACAAAATATAACATAAGACTTCAATGTGACAAAGTTCATTTATTTAAGCTCGTGTAATTGTTAATTACCTTGAAAGTTGAATCCTAAATTTCCTCCTCAATAGCCTGTACTGCAGTAATCATCTTCTTCGGGCTCTCATATCTGTCATACCCCAAAATTTACCCGATACAATTCTCGTTTTAATTTATTAAGGGTGTTAAAATTAAGGGCTGTGGGGTTTAATATATCTATTGTTAAACCTGATCCCTTATGAAACTCTTTTTAATTAAACAGAGATGTGCAATTAGCAGATATTTGGGCCCAAACTGATGGCCCATATATATCTCATTTTAAGGATCTCTCCTTTTATCATTTCTTGGATATCCCTACTACAACTTATTTTTTTTATTACCATTTATGTTCTATTATTATGGATTATTATGAGGATTATTATTGTTAAGAGTATTAGGATCATTATTTTTATTTTATTAAATTAGGGGTTCAATTATATATATCATTATTAAAGTTAATCATTTTTTACTAGGATTTTATAATATTCTTTGGGTTTATTAGTGTCATGTTTCAGATTGTTATTGTTTATGCCAATAGAGTTGTTATTAACTTTTCTGTTACTAATTAATTAAGGGTTTCATTAGTCATTTGAATTGTTAAAATGAATTTAGTTAATTAAAATTGTTAAAATAGACTTAACCAGGTTTTTGTTGCTAGTGGATTAAGCAATTGGGTCGGAGATAGGCTTTATTGGGCCGGATGTGTGACGGTTCTGTGGGCCAAGCGGTTCAGGTAAGTGGACCGGGTCACCCAATCCGACCCGGCCACTGTTCATCTTCCCCATCCTCTCGCGCCGCTGCAGTCAACAACAAACCCTAAAATCTACATTCAACCCAGGCCCAGAAACATTCAATCAAATCCATAGTCTTAACAAACAATCAAATCTTCAATTAAAATCAAATCTTAACAAAACGGAACTCGTAACAGAAATCAAATGAAATATATTTTACAACAAATCAATCACTAATCAATGACAAATGAATCTGCAGAAACAAATCAAATTCGAATCAAAACCTAAAACTAATAACCTAATCTGAATCTAATATTTCCTAAACAATTAATTTAATCTAACCTAAAATAAATCCTAACCCTAACTATAAATTGAAAAGAAATTAGATGAAGAGGGGGGGGATCTTCTGGGGAAAAAGCGCCGCGAACACGAACACGGATCATCTTCATCTTCGAGCAAACCTGCAAAAGGGAGAGGGAGAAGGGGATTAGATGAAGCGAATCGAGATCGGGAAGGAACAACGGAGAGATTCACGACAAGAGGTAAGTCTCAGACTTAGCTTTAGGTTTTTTTTTGTGGTTCCGATTTACTTGTGTGTTGTTTGTTTTTGTTGGGGAATTTAGGGTTCATGGGTTTGGGAGGTTGAAGATGAAGATTCATCTTCATCTGAGGTTCGAGAAGCTTCTGGGTTGGGGAAACGATGAAGATCATGGAGATCTTCATCGCGTTCTGGGTTTTACGGCGGCCATGGGAGCGTTTCATGGTGATTCACAGTGGTTTATGGTGGTGGCGATGAAGATTCTGGGTTTGTGTTGAGAGAGGGAGAAGAACAAGAGAGAGGGATAGAGACCGAGAGGGAAGAGAGAGAAAGAAAGTGAAAAAATGAAATGGAGAGTGAGAGAGAGGAGATGTAGTCTTCATTCAACCATCTGATCCATGACATGTGGCTTCTCGATAGCCACATGTCCCACACATGAACTTTGATTCGGTGTGCACACCTCACCATGCTCCCTAGATCCAAACGCATGCAGACCCTTAGATGTTAACATCCTGGATCAAACGATCAAAACCTTGAGGACTCACCGTAACACCACACTCACGTCCACATACTACCTAACGGACTTCTAAACCCTGTTGGGTCAGGCCTGTGACTATTCACCCCCCAGTTTTACTATCCTTCAATAAAACACACCCCCTGCGCAGAAAGAGAAGAACCTTCATGGGCCTAAAGCTTTGCTGTTCGCACCCCTATAACTACTAACCTTCATAAGAATACACCCCCCTGCAAACTAAAAATCTAATTAATAAAAACTAATTAATATTTATTTGATAAATTTAATAATTGTTTATTTGTTTCTTTCCAATAATTCAATTTTCTCCCCGAACCGACCATACCTATTGGTCGCATTAGGCGAGAAATAATGCAGATCAATTTAATTTATCTGTTAATAATAATTTAATTAATCTTTTATTTAATTCTCTCCTCGACCCGACTAAAGCTATTAGTCGCAAAGACGAGAGATAAAAAACATCCTTTATTTAATTCTCTCCTCGACCCGACTAAATCTATTAGTCGCATTAGACGAGAGATAAAAAGTATATAAAATCTAAAATACATTCAATTTGCTGCCCGCGACGATCGAATCTATCGATCAGAGTAACCAGCAATGCCCATTAATCTGTTAGCTATACTGATCAAATCTATTGATCATCGCATCTAACGGTGCCATATCAAATCAGGGTTGTACGCCCAAATCTTAAAACACACTAAACCACGACACTACGGATTTTCATCCTTTTCAATCAGGCAATTCAAAATGCCTTTCAAATCACAACTTCTAAAACTACGATAGGCCATTCAAAAAGCCTTCAAACAACCTCATACTAATTCAAAGGCGTACAACCCTGTGCCCGAACTACGTTGACTCTGATTCTCCATAAGGAGATACGTAGGCACTTGGATAACCAAGGCGAGTCCCCCTCCCTAAAATCTCAAATTTTCCCTATTCAATTCCTTAGCTATTAACCTTAACTTTTAGCCATAAAACTTGACCCTTAGATTCAAAGCCAATAGGAAAGGGTTGAGGGTGCCTAACACCTTCCCTCGACCTGATTATAATAACTTACCCCGATCTCTATACTGCGTAGGGGGTTTCCTATTCGCCCTTCAGAATAGGTGGCGACTCTAAAAGCTAAATTTTTAGGGCAGGTTGCTACAATATCATCTTATTCTTTGGATTCTCTTCCATATCTTGTACAAACTATAAGTAACTTCTTCGAAGATATTCCATCTACCTGTTTATAACATAAATGCTTTTAAAATCTTTTTTCGAAATATTGAGTATTGGGCATGGAGTGAATACAGGCTTGGGAAGAAGCACCCTTAGATGTTTTCACAGCCAAAATGATAACAAATAAATATTTATCTATTTTTCAACACAAATCACACTTCTTATTCCGTCTTTTTCAACTTTTGAGTTCATGTCCTAACTCTTTCTTCTCTTGTTTCTGTAACAAAAATGAAAAGAAAAATCTTTTACTGCAACCTAATATACAACTAAATAAAAATACTAATGAAAAATTAAAGGAAAATTAATCTCTAACATTTGAGAGAAAAAATTATCACAGAATAACAAAAAAAAAGCATAAATCTTAAAAGTTAAAACTCCTAAATTAGATAAGTTGAAGATAAGAGTAAGAGGTGTAAATGCATATTTTGTATGTTGCACAGAAAAATCAAAACTATGAATGAGAGAGTGAAAGAAGAAATTTCGGTGAAAACTCATAGTAGAGATTGAAAAATCCAGAACCTTTGTGGATGAACATGAGCGAAAGCTTTATCAACCGTTCATGCTCAATTTGTGTCCCTGTTGACGCTCGATCTGCATAAACAGAAAGAAACAAAAAATTAAGTGATGTTAATAAAAAATCATGCATTGATAAACATCCAAACTAAGATAAAACTAACATGTGTCCTAAAGACATATGTTAAAAAATCTATATTTTGAGTTATGCTATCCGCCAAAATAATATATTTTGTTACTTAATATATTTTGTTAAATATATTGATTAGTTTATATTTTAATTAAAATATATATAATAAGAATGATTTTGTTATATTGATTTGAGTGTGGTAAAATAATCACCTCTAATATCACTGGATCAATTTAGATAAATAAATAAATTTATAGGTTGGATTGAATTGGATATTGGGCTATTCAGTTTTTCCTTTTTGTTCTTATATAATGACAAATAACGTATCATATTCTTCTAAAAAATAATGCTCCGGCAACGACTTTTTTCTTAAAAAATAATTTAGCCTATTATCACTACATGTTTTACATCAAATATTTAAACATACTATTAAATTTACATTATAAATATTTGGAAAAATCAAAGTTGTAGTTCACAAGTACCTATAATTACATAAAATACTTAAGATTTACTAGCATTAGCAATAAAATTATTACAATCATGACTCACAAAATAATAAATATTTAATAACTTAAAACGGAAACAATCAAGTATAATCACATCAAAGTCATATTTCAAATAAAAAAAGCCAAGAGCCAAGGACATTGTCCAAATATCCTCCACAATTCAAAAAGAAATTTTAACTCAACACTAATATTTTTAACTAAACTCCAATAATAAAAATATAAATATTAGCTGATATATCTATTCATTAAGAGGCATTTAAATGCATCTTACTCAAGAAGTAGTTTTTTTTTTGGTAGTAACTCAAGAAGTAGTTTTGATGAAGACAAAATGTCTCAAAGAAAAAATTGAACCAAACTATATCATTTGTATCAATTGAAGATCATCAAGAAATAAGTTAATGGAATCTTGTCTAAAGGTACTAGTTGCAATTTACACTATAACACATTTCAATGCTCAAAATATTCATGTTTTACTTCTTCTACACCCTTCTTACATTATTATTCATATTCATTCATCATGCCGTATTTAAAATGGATTTTTTGAGCAATTTAGAAAGTGGTATTCGAATACCAATATATGGTATCCGAATACCAGATGACCAAATTTCAAATTTCTAGTTTTTCAAAGGATGGTATTCGAATACCAATATATGATAACTAAATATCAGTTTTCAAAATTTGAAATTTTAACATTTTTTAAGTGGTATTCGAATGCCACATTATGGTATCTGAACACCAACCGAAAACCATGCATTTTTTCTGATTTAAAATGTTTCACAATTACTGTATTGTTTCATGGTTCCATAAATCTAAATATTTGCATTGCATCATAGTTTCAAGATTAAAAATTTATTATAATGCTTCATGAATTGTTTCTAAAATAATATGCATCTCTTCATGACAAAGTTTCATGAAGTATATAAGATGTGCTTTTCAAACATTCACATTTACCTCTTTTCAACATTCAAAATTCACTTATCAATTCAAGTATATTATCAAGTACTCATTCAATAAAAATTTGTGCATTATTTTCACATCATCCAAAGTTTTTATACATTCTGAGTACTTGAATTATCATAGTTTAAATTGTAGCATATTGAACTAGAAGATCCAAAGATAATGTTTTTGGATTCAAAACAAGACAATATTTATTCAAAATTATTATGAGTTTGTTGTGACTTAATCATCAAAGTGTGTGGTGATAAGTTATGTCTAATAAGAGAAAGTGGTGTGCTATCTCGGGGTTTGTGTAAAAAAGTAATGTGCTTTCTTGATTCTGTTAGAAGATTGTGAGAGAAGTCTTGGTGTGAGACTTTTACAAAGATCTCATAGTGAAAAATCTTTGAAGATGTGAAGGGACTAGAGGTACCCTTGGTTATAAAGGGAACTAGGATAAATCTTTGTGTCATTTACTTTCTTGCCTTTTATTTTTCATTTTAAGTTTAATAACTTAGTTCCGTAAAAATTAAAAAGGTATAATCTTTGCCTGAAACAAAAAAAAAATCCAAAAAACCCAATTCACCCCTCTTAGGTTGCAGACTATAATTACAACCCGCATTAGAGCAGGTTAAGATAAATTGCTCCTTGATCCAGTTAGACAAGGCTTCCTAAAAGCCATTCTTAACAGATGGAGGAAGCACCAACAAATCACTATGTTTCCTTGGTGAATACTATGATTTCTGGAAGATTCATATGAAATGTACTTAAGAGCACAATGCGATGAAATATGGGATGCTATCATGAATTGACCCTTCATTTCTACAACTGTCATAGATAATGTATAAAAACCAAATGTGAAAGGTTCTTGGAACAATGACGACAAAAAAAGTGTTGTTCGATAAGAAGGCAAAAAACATTCTTAGATTTGCCTTAGAAATGGACAAATTTTTCTGAGTGTCAAATTGCAAAACAACCAAGAAAATGTGAGATACATTGGAAGTAACACACGAAGATACAAAGGAAGTGAAAAGATCCAAATTAAACACTCTATCTCAAGAATATGAGACATTTAAAATGCAACCCAGAGAGAAGATTCTTGATTTGAAAAAGAGATTTACACATTGGAAAAACCATTCGATGGCACTTGAAAAAACATTCATAAATGATGAATTAAATCTCAAAGTTTTTTTTATCACTGACAAGATTACATGATAAATCAAAGGTAACGACTATATCGAAGAAGAAGAGTCTTTCCAAAATAAATTTGACGGCATTGTTTGGAAAACTTCAAGAGCATGAGTTAGAATTTGGAAGGCTAGAAAAACATGAAGATCAAGAAAAGAAACACAAAAGCATCACTTTAAGAGTGGATTCAAAAGAAACAATACAAGACGATGATTTAAATGAAGAGGAAAACGTTACCTTACTTGTTAAAAGTTTGGAAAACTCCTTCAGAAAGATACGACTATAAAATTTGGAAAAGAAAGAAATTTTTTTAAGAAAAAGGAGGCCTCAACATCAAACTTGAATTTCCTTTTTTTGAATACGGGAAGCAAGGCCACGTGAAAGTGGATTAGGGGTGTTCGTGGTTTAAGAACTGCTCTGAATTGAACCAAATTAATGGTTCAGTTCAGTTTTTGAAAATCACTTTAATAAAAAATCAATTATCTGTTAAAGCAGTTCCAATTCAATTCTAAATTGGTTTTGAACCAGATTGTATCTATAAACTGGTTAACAATCAATTTCTAGTTATAAACTGGTCTAAATCCAGTTTATAATTAAAAGTCAAATTTATTTTATAAATTATTTTCAAAATTGTTTTTTTTTTTAATTTTTCTCCCTCTCTTTATATATATATATATATATATATATATATATATATATATATATATATATATATATATATATATATATATATATATATATATATATATATATATATATATATATATATATATATATAATCTGAGTTGTAAATATTGAAAAATAGTGATTTGTACTGAATTGAAAATTTAGAATTACTAAAAACACAACACTATGTTAGAAGAATAAGCAGGCTAAGATGTGTATATATAAAACCTCGTTTCAGGTTCTGGAATAAAACTAAACAAACACAACACAAAGTGACAAAAATCAAATATAAATACTATCACATAATTTAGTGAAGTTCACCTGAACTTAAAATAATAGAGTAATGATTACAATTAATTCATGTGTGAGAGACAAGTGTATTTGTAAGGGTACGTTTGGCGTGAATTTTTATAGTTAGAGGCTAGTGTTTGGGTACAGGTGCATTTGGCGCCACGACTTTTTTAGTGAGAAACAAGTGAATTGGTAAGGATGTGTTTGGAGTCGCAAACGTGAATTTTTCAAAAAGCTGAAAATATAGTTTTTTAATGAAGTTGCAAACGTATTTTTTTTAAAAGCTGAAAGTAGAGTTTTGCAATGAAGTTGTAAACGTGATTTTTTTCGAAAAACTGAATTTAGAGTTTTGCAATGAAGTTGCAAAAGTGATTTTTTCGAAAAGCTGAAAGTAGAGTTTTACAATGAAGTTGTAAACGTGATTTTTTCAAAAAGTTGAAAATAGAATTTTGCAATGGAGTCGCAAACGTGGTTTTTTCAAAAAGCTTAAAGTAGATTTTTTTGTATTTCTGAAAATTTTGATTTTTTATATTTTCGACAAACTCGATTTTAATTTTTTTAGAAAAAACTCGATTTTTTTTCGAAAAAAAATTTGATTTTTTCGTTTTTCCGGAAAATCAATTTTTTCTGGAAAATAAATATTTTTTAAATACTTTTTTGTGCTAAATTATTATTTTTGGTTTCAGGAAAAAACAAATATTTTTGAAACAGTTTATAAAACGAAACTGGCTCTAAACCAGTTTTAAACTGAATTTGAATTGTTTAAATTAAATGGTTCAGTTCATTAACCATTTAAGTGGTTCAGTTTTTTAATGGTGCAATGCAATTCAGTTCTAGTATACAATTCAGTTAACCATATTTTTGAACACCCCTAAAGTGGATTGACCATCTCTTGCAAAGAAAATTAGTTTTAAAGGAAAGGAAGATTTCAAATCAAATAAGGCCTACATTGCTTGGGGTATCAAAAAAGTGAGTTCGTCTTCCGACTCGGAAAATGAGGAATGAGAAAACATCCCATTGATGACCTCACACCATTCAGATGATGAACACAAAATTATTGGTTTTGAAATTAATGAGAAACATTCATACGATGAATTAAATTACAAAATTCCTTCCGTGAATTACATGAGGAATGTTTGACACTTTCTAGAACATGCTCAAAACAATTAGAAATAAATTTGTCTCTAGAAAGCACGACTAGTGACACTAAACTGAAATTAGACAAAGTTAAAAATTCAACATGCAATAAGTTTCCATCACATGAATCTAAAAATGTTGAATTAATCCAAGTCTTAAGGAAATATGAGAAATTTCAACTTGGTTTGGAAAGTGTGCTAAGTAGACAGAGATACTCAAATGATAAATATAGGCTTGGATTCTCTAAATTTGATAAACCAAGTTCAAGCAGAACTATCTTTGTTAAAGCTAGCAATAAATTCAAAAATGCGAAACCAAATAAAGCGCATGTAATTAATCCTAAGAAGGCTTATGTTATAAATAATTCTTATGTTTATAAAAACAATTACGTCTTTAAACCTAGATGTTTTAATTGTAATACAAAAGGCCACACCCTAATATTTTATAATAAGAAACTATGGTGTTCCTAAAGGTTTGTATGTATGGGTCAAGAAAGGAACCAACCAACGAGGACACAAAGCACATTGGGTACCTTAAAAATATTATTTTATTTTATATGTCTGCTTGAAGACCACTACAAATATACTGTATCAGGATAGTGGTTACTCTAAGTACATGACTGGAGACAAGTCGAAAATTTCATCTCTTACTGTAAAATCTAAAGAATTTGTGACTTATAGAGACAACAACAAAGGAAGAATCCTTGGTATTGACAAATTTTTTATTCCTCCATTTATTGCAATAGTCGATGTTCTATATGTTAAAGGATTAAAGCATAATCTTATAAGCATAAGTCAACTATACGACAAAGGACTAAAGATCAACTTCAACAAGGATAAGTGCATTATAGAGGATGAAATAAAGCTTGTAAGAAAGAAAATTAACAATATATTCATGATAACATTGGATGACTTATCATTGAAACATAAATATCTTGTGGTAAATAACAATAATGATGCATGGCTTTGGCACAAAAGTATAACACAGACTTATATTCTTTCTCTCAGTAATTCATCATGCTGAGGTGTGTAAGGTGCTATAACTCCATGCTCAATCCCATCCTTTTCACAAAATTGATCAAACTCGGTTGAGATGTACACACCACTACCACCAATTCTCAACCTTTTGATTGCACATTCAGCCTGATTCTCAACTAGCATCTTGAATCTCTTGAAATTGGTGAACACCTCACTTTTCTTGTGCAACACGTAAATCTACTTATATCTAGTGAATTCATCTATGAAGGTTAGGAAGTATTAGTTACCTCATAGTGATTTCACTTCAAAGGGACCACACAATATGAGTGCACAATCTCTAATTTTTGTTGTGACTTCATTGACAAGTCATGTTTGAATGACCTTCTTGCTTGCTTGGCAATGTATCACTTCCCACATAGTTGTTTTGCGATTATGATCTTGAGAAGGCCACATAGTTGTTTTGCGATTATGATCTTGCGATTATGCTCTTATGTGCACCAAATTTAGACTCCTTAAGTTGAGATGGTCAAACCTATGATACCATGTCCAATTTTGATCTCCAACTCTCATTGATGCAAGAAATTAATGGTTTAACATGTTGATCATAATCTTGAATGTCTTGTTGGTTGACAGGGTGCCTTCAAGATTAGCTTGGAACTTCAATCAAACATCTTGAGTTCTTTATGTTCTAGCCTCATCGTGTAGTCTTTGTCAAGCAATTGACCCATGTAGATCAAATTATTTTCCATAGAAGGAACATATAACACATCACCTCAAATAGCGTTTTGTCCATCCTTCTTCTTCTCAAGAACGTTTCCTGCTCCTTTTGATGTGACCATGATATTTTTTGCAAATCTAATTGACCTCCACATCGATTCATCAAGTTTGATGAACTATTTTTTATTACTAGTCATATAATTGTTGCACCATGTAACAAGGTACCAAACATTGATTCTGTCTTGATCCAAGTGTGTATTAGCATCAAAATGATCTCTGTTGAGTCACTACTTCCAGCATGAGCAAATTGTGTTACACCCTTGTCATTCTCCTTTGATTCTTTGTTGAATTAACAATCCCTAGCATAATGTCTATACTTTTGCAAACAATAGAGTTGGTTTTCTTTCATCTTCTCCTTCTTTTTTAATTTCTGATTGTGAGGAGCACCATTCTTGCTCGTCTCACCTTGACTTCTTAAGTTATTGCCCGCACCGTCACTTTCAAACCGCAGTTTCTTCCACTTTTTGTTGTCTTTATTGTTCTTTGAGGAGTCTTCTTTCATTTTGAAGAATTTGGCAAGCAAAGCTTGTTCAAACACCTTCTCTGAATTTTTGTGTTTCAACTTTAACTCATGAGCTTCAATAGGTTCTTGCAATTATTCAAGCTTCATTTCAGATAAATCTTTAGACTCTTAAATGACCATAACGATGTGATCAAACTTAGTAGGAAGAGTTCTTAAAACCTTCTCTAATTTCTGTAGTCCAATTTTTTTTCTTTACGCGACTTCATTTGATAGGCCAAAAATCACCACTTTTAAGAAGAACTTAGCAATTGATTCACCATCATTCATCGGCGAATTCTCACATTGTTTTCTCAATTATTGCAACTTGACTTTCTTTAATTTCTCGTTCCCACCATACAACTTCTTGAGAGTATCATACACATCTTTGATCGTTTCTTTCTCAATGATCTTCTCAAAGACATTTGAATCCACACACTGATGGATCAAGAACAAGTCTTTCCCATATTTCTTGCTCATTTCACGATGAGTATATCTTTGTGCCTCAGTAGCATTTGCCTCTAATGCTAAGAAACCATCATTCACGATTTCAAGCATATCTTAAAATCTGAACATAATGTTCTTTGAAAACGGGTAGATTAACAGAGAATTGATTGGAGGTTGTACTTCAATTTTTCATGGATGGAGATTGATGATCAAACTGGTGCTCTGACACCAATTTATTGAAGTAACTTATGCTCTAAGTTACTTACAAATTTAGGAAATTGCGAAAAAAATTAAAAGAAATTGAGAGAGAGAGAGAGAGAGAGAGAAATATTATTGGAATGAAATTGAGTATATGCTACATACATCATTTATATAAAATCATACTACTAACTGACATATAAATAGTAACCACATGTATAAGTAGCAGTAATCACGTGTATAAGTAATAGAAACTTATATATAACTAGTAATAACCACATGTATAATTAACATAAATAACATGTGAAACCAATAATACATGTGAAGTTAGTTATAATTGTCTAACCACATTATAACTAGGGATGACAACGGGTAGAGTCGGGTGCAGGTTTGACACTATTCAAATTCGTATCTGAAATCACCCTCCAAACCCGAACCTAAAGGCTGTTCGGATGACAAAATAACACCCACGCCCACACCCGTTGGATTCATGTTTTTCCACCCGAACCTAAAGACTATTCGGGTGATGAAATAACACCGACGCCCACACCCGTAGGATTCAAATTTTCCACCCGAACCCGCAACAAAACAACAACATTGAAATTTTCCATCAATCCAAACGGGTGAAAAAACACCGTAGAATTACAATATATTTAGGGGCATAAAATACAACAGTAACATTAAAATACAACGTAGAATTATATATATTTAGGAGCACTAATATAATTTCAGGTCTGAATGGATGCGATTTCGAGTTTCAGGTGCGGGTTTCACATTACTCAAACCCGCACCCAAAATATCGGGTGGCACCCGAACCTAAATCCAGTCAACTCGGGTGAAACCCAAACCCGAACCCAGTCTACTTGAGTTTTCACCCGTTAACTCGAGTTCGAGTGCGGATGGGCCCCATGGGTTTGGATCTGCCTACCATCCCTAATTAATAACTAACTTCTAACTTATAAACTGTTTTACATATCAATCGAAGTGAACATCAAAGTGAAATAAAGATTGATGGTGGGGTGAAAGAAGTCTAAGATATATTCATTGATTGCACTCTGACAACAATCAGTTGGCAAAAATATATTAGAATAGACTGTAAATAAATGTCTTGTACAAGTTTGAATGCAAAATAATAAAATGGCTATTATAAAGATCTATCTTCAAAGCAAGCACAAAATCACCCTTTGTATTTGCATAAACTAATCTATTTTGGAACCGTGTTTATGATTTGTTAGCTTTCTCTTAGCTTCTATTTAATGAATCCCAATTAGGTATGTTTGCAGTAGCCTCATTCACCATCTTTACTAGCCTCACCTGCAAAAATTATCATCAGCGTATTAATTGGCAGTAACAACAACAAAAAACTAAGTATCATGTCGAATTCTTGTCGAATTACAAGAATTCTAGAAAGAATAGACTAACGAATAGACTAACCACACTTTCCGGAACTCCGGGAGGTGGTAAGGAAATGTTTTTAGGTGGAGGACCCATCAGATATGATCTCTTGTCAAAACGCCATTCTCCAATCTTCCCATATGTCAGTTTCCCCTAGACGAAGAATCGATAACAAGTAAATAACCCGATAATCAAACAACTAAGCATGCAAGACCGATATAGGTTAAAGGAAAAAGAAATGAACTCACCTCCAAATTGTAGTCACATCCATATGTATAATGTATGATAAAATTCTTCCCTACTTCTAAATCCCATGGCGGCTGAAAAATTCCAACGATTCATGTTAAACTTTACGACTTTAAGTAAAAACAGAAAGAAATGGGAGAAAAGAAAATGAAAAATACAAGACGATATGAGCAATTCGAACCTGCAGCATAAAGTCTTTCCGAAGAATATGCTTTATACCATGCAACGCAGACGCTACAGCATAAGCATACCTTTACTCAAAAGAGAGTTATAGTAAGGTTAGACCTATCAGTACTGACCATTGTCGAAGAGAAATTATAAAACATAAAACGAAAACAGCATTATTTAAATGAGATAAATCACAAGAAATAAAACTCTGGCGTGTTGATTTTCTACTGTAATTCGTAATACTCACATTTCAAGCACCCATCCGAAAGCTTTATCCGTCTCAGGATCATCTTTCATTCTCAACGAAACGTTCACCCAGGTGGGAGCTATTTCCTCCAACAAATACTGATGATACAGAAAAATCAAACCCTTAGAAGAAAAGGCGACGCAGCTCATAAGTTTACATGGACTAAATGCGAAAAATGATATATTTGCAGGGACCAAAACATATTTAAACCTAAATTTAATCGGTAACAATATGCAAGTTATTACTAACTGAAACTTCACCTTGTGGATGATTACGGGGGAATTGCCAATGGGATCAACATCAGTAACAGGACCATTTTCCTTAGGATAGAATTTTCTCATGATTTTCTCATTTTCAGCTGGTTTTATATAGAAAAACGGATACCCTGCTGGTTCATTTTCTGAAGCCAAATTCGGCAAAGGATTGACAAATATGTGGTCAGGTTCTGCCATCAGAATATATCTGCACAAATCATAAAATGCACAGCTTCTTAGATTTCATTCTTGAAAAAAAATGTATAAATTCTAGAAAATTAAAACCCTTACTCTTCATCAATAACCGCTTTCTCCAGCCATTGAACAAAAGCCCATGGTCTATTTAGGACTATATAACCCTGAACCAAAAGAAAATTGATAAGAGCATGAAGAGTAAGCGAAAATATGGAAAGATCAAGAACAATGATATTTATAATGTAGTGAATCAGTGTTGTCAGATAGTCACTATAGTGCTTAAGCGTTGCAGAGTCTGAACAAATCACTACAGATCTGTGAAACACTATATAGCACAAAGTTTGTCGAATAAAGGTTATACAAGAATTTGAACAAACTGCGATCAGCAATTGGCAACACTGTAGTAGATAATTATCAATAGTTTGGAACCTGTTAAAAACCTTCTCACTAGAATGATAAAATCAATCAATAAAGAAAGGGAAATCATTCATCATTATAGAAATCGTACATATAGTTATAGATGCTTGCATTGAAAACAATCAATGTGTTACAATCGTATGCTACTATGGACGAATCTGGAATTTCCAAGGCGTGTTAATAACCACCAGCAATATAAAGATTCATAACTTAAAGCAAGCATACAACTATTTTAAAATAAAGCAATAATAAAACCGTAAAAAATATTGAGTGCAGAGAAACATAAGTTGATGATAACAAGAAAAAGAAAAGAAAATGTAACACTTCAAATTCAAAACCTCTTTTGAACAACAATCATCACAAGGTGGACTAACTATATTTCTTCATTAGTTTTAAAAAAAAAAAACTATATTTGCGATGATTATAACATTTGACACAATCACAGTCATAAAGCTTGGATTACAAAGAAAATATCTGGAGGTTCTTCTTTCTCTCCACCGTTTCAATATTCTGTTAATCTTTTTATACAACTTAATCTACAAAATATGTTGATTTCAATGTTGTCCGTGGCGGATGACGGTCCATGGCTGAGAGCCAAAATCCTGCCATACCAGACACTTTGCGGCACCGTTATAGCGGATTATGGCAGAAAAACCCATAACGGCAACTCCAAAAACTGCCACGTATATCCACCATACCGCTGCAATTGCGGATGTTTGATAATACTTGATTTCAAACTTAAATGACTAAATCTTATGCAATAAATTATTCTAATCAAGCAACTATGTCATTCTGTTCTCCTACCGGGGTCTAGCACAGATGGTTGCTGTGTAGTGTGTGTGAGTGTTGTAAGTCTCGAACATCAAGTTCAATTCCTACTCTAAAGAAAAATCATTCTTCCTTCATACTATTCTTTATGTCAGGATTTATAAACTTGATATTAGATCAAGAATTCACCAAAATAACATACTGAAAAGGTA
Organism: Vicia villosa; assembly: GCF_029867415.1. Classification (NCBI taxonomy): domain Eukaryota; kingdom Viridiplantae; phylum Streptophyta; class Magnoliopsida; order Fabales; family Fabaceae; genus Vicia; species Vicia villosa. The sequence continues at coordinate 93,752,517 of NC_081186.1, read as the reverse complement.
GAAACATAAAAGTACATACCCTATCCAAACCATCAGGAAGAGGATCAACAACAAAAGTAGGAATTTCATCCATCAACTGATCTCCCTTTCCAGAATGCAAAATTCTGGTAAACTTCCCCATAGCCGATCCAGGCATAACCTTCGCCTTCTTATACCAATAATACATGATCCTACATTGCCATTGACTATAAGCAGCATCGGTCGCAGTAACAGCGACATGGAATTTAGATTTAGTATTTATAAACTCCACTTTTCCATCAACAATAGATCCCAAATCACTTCCTACTTTATGTCCTACTATCATCGACACCAAATTATAAGTCGCAAAGAAAAATCCCAACATCATAAGCAGCATAAGTAGCGACTTTACCCTCCCCAGGCTTTTCCTCACAATCATTTTCTCAATCTTCAATCCAACTATCAACCCTACCCAATTCTTCTTTCTGAAATATCTCAGAATTCAGATTAAAAACTCTAAAGTTCTTCAAAATCACAGCTTAAGCTCATACTAATTATCAATAGAAAAAAAAAAGAAAGAAAAAAAAAAAGCCTTTTACTTGAGTTATTTGTTCCACAAGAAAAATCTGCAACAAATCAAAAAACAAAAGAAGTTACATATACGTATAATATAGTAAATGTGACACAGACACAACCCACAAAGCAGTTACAACAGAAATCAACGGAATTGAAACAAAACACAATTTTCATAAAACCCCAAAAACTGGAACCCAAATTAAGACTCACTCACGTAAACGTAAACGTAAACGGATCTGATGTTGTGAGACAATTCAAGGCACCCCAATGAGAAAGACTGAACCTTTGATTAAGAAGAGACAAAAAAAAAAAACGAAATTTGGATGAAAATAGAAAATGCGTACCAAGTGTTTGATGAAATGAAAATGAGAAAAATGGATTTTTGGGGTTTTGAGTTTGGAGCATGAAAGTGATTAGTGGAAAAAGAACAAAGATTGAAGTTTTGAAGGGATTATGAATGAGTGATTAAGAGAATAATTGAAAGAAATGTATAAAGTAATGTATATGAGGAAAGTGAAATGGAATTTCTCATACCATATTTGGAATTTTTCATATTTTGGTTGGTATTTGGTATATATTCCCTCATACTCAAATAATTTTTATCCAACTTGATAATTATAGAAAATATAGAAAATTAATAAATTGAAAGGATATTTGTCTAGGAAAAAGAGGTAAGAGCAAAGAATGTCTCAAAATAATATTATTGTTTAATACTTTATTCTATTTATATTAATATTAAGAAATATAATAAACTATAAAAAAATATTCTTTTCTTTTCTTTTCAAGTATATCTTTTTGTAGTTATATGTTGAACAATTGAATTGAATTAGTAAAACATGGACTAAAATGTTATCAAATTATTTTTATTATCAATTAATATATTTGTCAAAATTATAAATATAAGTTCTAATATAATACTTTGTAAGATGTTTAGATAGTAAAATTAAAGTAAAATTTATTTTAAAATAAAATAAAAGTAATAATTTTTCAAGTTTTATTTATAAGATAACGTAGATTTTTTAAAATTATTGAATAACTAAGATATTTTATCCATAATACAGTCCACATACAATGATTATTTAATGAATTTAATTTTTTTTTTATATAAATAGGTCAGAGATACTATTAAATACATTGAAATGTGAGTTCAATAAGTTCTTTATAAAAAAGAGAAATTATAATTTTGTAAAAATAATAATTTTTTTATTCAAAAATTAAAATTCTATCATATTGACAATGTAATATAAGGTGGTTAATAATTTTTTTGGTAATTTATCATACTTTAATAAAGTTTTATTTGATTATTTTTTCTTGGTTATAAAGAAGATCAGTGATCTAAATCTATGGTGAAGAGGTAGTGGTTTTTGTGAGAAAATGGCATGAAACAATGGTCGATTGTACCACTGTTCTATTAAAAAAAGTATGGTGAAGTGATGGTATGAGTTTTGGTATGTCGGAGCAAGTTTTTGGGACGATTGAGAGAAGATGGACCAACAAAGATAATGCTTTAATGTCTAAGTCAATAATTCAAGTGAAAAGTAGTTGTAGAGTGAGAATGAATTGAATAATTGAAATGACTTGATCTGACCTTTATATAATGTAGGCAGTCAAAACATCGGGTGTGTGAGTCAACGTCTTATGTGTGTTGCAATTCGATCAGTCTAATAGTGAGAGATATGATAGATGGTGTGATCGTGTGTTCTCGATGAAAATTAGAATCCACATGTTCAATGTGTCTTCTTCATCAACACTTGTTATTGGACCTTCTTTGCGAGTCTTGCGGATTGTCTAAAAGAGAAACCAAAAAAAGTATGAAATTTAAATATTGCATATTTCCTTTGTTATAAGATTATAAGATCCCATATGAATTTTAAAGGTGTTCTGGATTTTTCGCAAGACCAACAGACAAATGCTCAATCATCGAGCTCAACACAAAAGACGTAGTTAACAAGTATGAAACATGTCAGACCTCATCAATCACAAAACATGCGAACTCAATTTTGACATATCTCTCATCGTAAAATATAATCAAATAACGATTCACACAATGCATTGAGTTAGTCAAAAGTGGTTTAAATTATTCACCTTACATAAGTTTCTCACACTCCAAATTCAAATATCTCTTTCACTCTTACTTTAAATTATTATTTGAACATTTCATTGAATTGAACGTCGAAATATTAATTTACAGGTTCACTTCTCTCTGTCATACTATAGACACTCATCATCGTGTTGAAAGATCTCCTTTATTATTTAGTTTCCTATTTTCTTGTTTCAATATGAATCAAAGAATTAAATATAGTGATGAATTTGTAAAAGAGTTTTACTTTTATATAATTATTTTTCAATTAACAATATGATATGAAAGAAAAAACTAATGTGTTTACATTTAATATCAATAGTTTTATAAATAAATCATTAAAACATGCAAAATTTTGAGAATGAATTTATATAAAAATACTTTACACAACAAAAAATATGATAAATATATAAGTGAAATGGATGAGTGTGATGGGGGTGGGGGCGTAGGGGTCAGCATCAAAAGGAATGAAAGAAAGTGGGGAAAGCTTAGTAAAGTTTGGTCATTGGAATGGATTCTACGCAAATCCTGGTCACAGACACATTCCAATTTGTCTCCTTTGAATATTCATAAAGTCACTTTAAAGTGTTACAACAAATTGCTGTTCATGTGTATAGTGTAACCCTGTCCTATTCTATATTGCTTTTAACTTTGGATAAATTCTAAAATAGTAGGCTAGATTCGAATCTCATTTCATTCATTTTTTTCAACTATTAAATTATACTAACTCTCATAAGCTAGTATGTATATCATATTAAACTAGTAACTATATAATGTGTATATCATTGACTATTTATCCACTATCACTTCTCTAAAATGATTAGTTAATAAATTGAAGAAAAAGATTAATAGTTGATTTGGTAACTATTTATGATTTGATGTGGATGTGTGTATAATATTAGTTATCGATTAGTTTATAAAATTTTTTTAAACAAAACTAAGATAAATATATTAGAAATAAGAAAAACAAAGGAGATGAGAGACTTAAGTCAATTCATAAGAAAAAGAGTTAATATAAGTTTAGACATTTCAAATTTGTTATACAAAAAAAAAACATTTTTATTACAATCAAGAAGATGATCATACCAAGTTAAGTTTCTAGAGGACAATCCAGTGCTAGTAAGTTTATCCGCACAGATGTTGTCTTCTCTAAAAATGTGGGATATCATGAAGTCCAAAGGCATAATCCTACGAAGACAATTCATCCGACGAGATTTAATGGTCCAAGAAACAATATTAGGATTAGAGAAAGCTTTCACCACTATTAATGAATTTGTTTCTGTTCAAACTTTGTTCCAATGTTTTTTCAAGGCCAACTCAATGGCTATAATCATACCTGCCAACTCAGCCAACAAAGCATTTCACGGGCCAATGTATGTAGATAATCTCTGTATATACTTAATCTTCTCATTTTTGAAAAATTTCCTCACAAGCACAAAAGGTAGGAACTCTCATGGCAACGCCATCAGTATTACATTTGATCCAACCTGGAGCGGGAGATTGCCATAAAAGGTAGGAACTTCCACGACAACCCCATCAAAATTACATTCCAGAGCATGATTGTTGATGTTAAAGCTTTTTAGTATGGAGAAGTCAATCATTGAGGGGTCTGATGCCTTCATGGTGTTATCACCAATATTTTTGACATATGAAGTCATTGCCTTAATACAGGTTTTACAACGAGTTTCAACGTTTTCAAATCGAGACTTGTTTCTTGACATCCAAATTTTTTGTATATTATGTTCATTACACCAGTCCTTATCACAGTTTAACATTGAGGGGACCAATTCCCGCATATAGTCTTCCAACAATGCATTAAGCAAATGATTTTTAATGATAAAGGTAGAATGTTGGAAAACCAAACTCAAATGGAAACAACGTATTGACATTTAAAATTAAGATGGTTAGATGTTCCAACATGTTTGTGGCAAAGGCTGCACATAGAAGGAAGATAGAAGCCTCTAGCATTCAAATTTTCATCATATGGAATACCATTGTGCGTTAGTCTCCAAACAAGCATGAATTTAGATTGAAGGGTGTAAGAACTACTCCATATGACAGATGAGGCTATGTTATAATGAAATTCATCAATAAGCTTTAAGGTAAGTAGGCCGCTATGAATATGATTTCAAGTTCTACAATTTGGTCTTTCATCTAAAGGAATGATGCAAGGATTGACTGTGTCCATTAAATCAGGGAAAAACATAATCATATCGTTTGGAGTATACCAATATTTATCAATAATAAAATCATTGACCTTGACTTTTAGAGAAGTATGAAAAATGATGGGAATGTTGTATTTTGAAGAAAGAGTTGTGGCACACCAACTTCTAGATATAAATTTGCATCCTTACCATTTCTAATTAACCAAGAAGTGTTATATTGAATTGTGCTAAATTGGACATTCATGAAAGTGCAGTCACGTTATTGTATGGTATTATTTATTTGTTTGGATGTTTTTGTCAATTTGAATGTAGTTGTTTTAGTTTGTTTGCGTATGTGTAATTTGCTTATCATTTAATATTTGTGCTTTTGTACTTTATTCGTACTTCAGTTGTATTGTAATCGTTTTGGCTATTGTGTTGTTGTATCACTGAGAATCCTCATTACTCAATAAATTAGAGTGTTTGATCCTTGATAATGCCCCTTTCTGAGCCTTACAAGTTGCTCTTTTGACTTTTCACAAGGAGTGGCTTGAATCATAAGTTAGAGCTTTTAAACCAGGATATTAAGTTACTTGATTTGGATTAAGTGTTAAATGTGATTCCAATCAGGAACCTTATGAAAATTGGAATTTACCTCTAGATGAATTGATTTGAATCGACAAATGAACCTAATTTAAATCACAACCTCATGTGACTCGAATCAAGTGTTGATTCTGATTCGAATCAAATGTCTCAATGAAGCCAAATTTGGGCTTTTCTCAAATTGATTCAAGTCAAGCATATAACTTGATTTGAATTACAAAATCTTGTGATTTGAATCATAATTTCTTGTTGACTAGAATCATAGCTTGACAAATCTAATTATCCATCTTAAATTTAAATAGTTGTTTATTTGATGAAAGTAACAAGTGTGTGAAACATATGGGTGAAACTCATAAAGACAAAGATATCAATTTAACTTCTCTTCTTTAGTGTGTCTATACCCATCACCATTAATCTTTCTCTTCTTCACTAGAATAATCCGTGTCATATTCACTTCTTTTTGTTGTATCTTGTTTTTATGCAATTTGTTATTGTATCCTGATTTTCCAATTTTTTATTTTTTCCACTTTTGGGAATTTTCTGACTTTCCTAGTATTTTTTTCATTTTTCGTGGATATTTCATTTATAGCTAAAAAAACACAGATCGAACACAAACCAGTTATATACCAAAATTCAGTTATTACAATTTGCTCAACAGGGCACAACCACTGATTATCAAACAACAACAATTCATCAACAGAAATTCAAATAACAGCAATTGTACAATTTTATAACATATTCATAAGAATAAGGGAAACCTACCAATCGATGCCCCAAAGGGTTTTGCCAAAACCATTTTTGGTCACAAACATAATCACAAATAACAAAGAAGAAGAAGAAGAAGAAGAAGAAGAAGAAGAAGAAGAAGAAGAAGAAGAAGAAGAAAGGAGGGTAAGGATATCTCACTATTCAACTGTCTAAATACCCATATATAAAGAGTTTCCCCTTACCTTGAAATTATCGATCTATGAAAAACCTTTGGCCTTTTGGGATCTACCGCTCTCTTCCTTCCTAAGCTTTGCATCTTTTCCTCTTTTTCCAACTTTTCTTAATTTCATGATCTGACAACACTTCCCCTCATATTATCTATTTATTTAACCAAAAACTCTCAGTTACTTCTCTCGCTCTCAACTCTTCTCACACCCCCACTAAAACTCCATTTCTATTATTTTATTTTTAATTCAAATAATACTCTAAATTAATTAAAATAATAATGATCTAATTATCCTAATAGCTCAATTATCTCAATTAAAATAATAATTCTATTAATCTCACTAAATCTCACCACATCCTCGCCTCTTTACTCAAAGCACCTCTTTCGCTCTAATTTTTAATAAAATTCTATTTTTTATCAACTCTAAAATATCTTTAATTTTCTTTATATTTCGGATATCTAATTAAATAAAATTAAAAAAACTAATATTAATTCAATTAAAATTAGATTACTAAAGTTAGGGTATTACAATATTTAGTAGGGGCCTTCACAGTTACAAAACAATTTCCCCATCTTGGTTAGTGCCACCACTTGGTTTAGCACTATGTCACCCTCCTACATTTCTCTAGAAATCACTCTGGTGTTATACCTTCTTGATGCTCTATACTTTGCTGTAAATTCTTGAATCAGGGCCATCTTCCTGACCTTTTCCACTAGGTCAGATGAATATATGAGCTTTGCCTCATTCTTTTCATTGTTAAAATATTCTTTCCACCAAACGGGCATGTTGATTTTGACGGGAAACTTCACATCAGATCCATAAACAATTCTAGAAGAGATCTCCTTGGTGGATGAGTGCGGAATCATATGGTATGACCACAAATCTTTAACGCTCAATGAAGTCTTTGGTGTTCATGTTAAAATGTAGGAGATATGACATACATTTAAAATAACCAATCAAAAACCACGACTTAATATGTACAAATAGAAAAAAATGGGTTACTTCATATAAATGCTTTGACCAGAGCCATTTTGAATTGTCAAGCTTCTTTTTTATTCCATTGAGTATGACCCTGTTGGATGACTCTTATTGTCCATATTTTGATAGTCAACCAATATGAATCTTTTTTGTATCACTTAGTGGTGGGAGAATTCGACCACATCATAAATGGTGAGATATGTTGCATTGTATGACACTATGCACCTAGTTTAGCTGAAATATCAGATTACGTTAGGTTATCCTGAGCAACCTAGGTAGAAGATAATTATCACAATTTTCAGAACTCTCACGAGTTGGCCGAAAGTGTTGGAATTATCAGAGAAAACATAACATTTGTGAATCAGGATAAAGAAAGACACGAAACCCCATGTAAAGGGTTCCTGAATATCAATATGAACACAAATCTTTAGGAGGAAGGTGGTTGGAACACCAGAGTGGTGATTTGTGGCGAGGGAAGTTATGTTGTGGTGGCGCCGATAGAGAAAAGAAGTGAATTTCTAAATCCACGAACTACTACAGCTTATGTCATGTATTAACAGTCGAAGATTGTGAAAGCATGTAGGATGCAAAATATTGAAATTAAATCGGATTGCAAGATTTAGTATAAAATGATGGAAAAGAGACCATAAGTATAAGGAAAATTAAAGATTTGTCTTATCACCCCCCAAATTATACCTAACACCCTCCCCACTGCAACGCCCTTACTAAATTACCCTTCCCTATTTAAAAACCATCTTCACATTTCCATTGTCAGATTTCAATTTTTTTCCAAAAGTTGTGTGATATACTAGACATTTTGAGATAACTACCGAATTTTTACAAGTAACTAGTGTTTTTATTGGTAATTTACGTTTTAAAACACATTTTCATCAAAAACATGCATTTTTACCTACTTTTTTAAAATATCCAGTAAAAACTCATATTTCTAATGCATTTTTACCCGATTCTCTGAAAAAATTGGTTAAATCACATAAATTTTTACCTATGATTTTGAAAAGTCCGATAAAAATGTATACATGCTTACCGAATATTTCAAAAAAATGGTAGAAGAAATGGTTGAGATCGTAACCGGATTTTTTCAAAAAATATGAGAAAGTCATGTTGATTTCCTGATTTTTAAAATGTTTATTAGTTTGTATTTTTTTTGTTTTTTTAGTGACGACCAAAGAACTAGATGACACGATTACTTCTAGACAAACATACATAATGGGGAGAGCAAGTGTAGATAGCTCTCGTGTATGGGCATATGACGTACATCGATGATTCGTATATCATGGCGGGTAGAGTAGTATTGATCAATTCTCACAATAGGGGGAGGCTGAACAATCACGTGAACCCTGGATTGTCCAACGTAGATGAGGTAGAGTTGGATATGATAGAGATCTTGATAATGAGCCCAATGTTGTGATTATTGACGATGTTGAGACAACAAATCAGGAGGTGGAGGATCATAGGCAGGTGGTGGATGAGACAGAGGTAACTGGTCATATTGATATGGAGGCTCCGACTGAAACGATGGAGGTGACTGCTTTGACTGATACAGATGTGAATTATGAGACTCATACAAATCCATTTGTACATGCAAATGGATGGTTTCCTAGAGGGCCCAGTGATTGTACCTTGCTCATCGGATATGTCGATCATGTGGCATTGAGATTATGGTAGGGATGTGTGTGTATGTGGGTTATTTTAAACTTATTTTTATTTATTATTGACACGTTGAAAATATCTGATGATTTTTACCTTATTTGTTACAGGAACGCCTACCTCTGAAGGTGCACACCCACATGGCGAAGCTAAAGAAGTTCTAAGATATTTAGATGCCTTAGGAGGTTAGGGACATTGTTGATGATTGCGACCTCCTTTTGTTGGTGGACAGTTTGCCGATCAAGCTCGATACTCTACTATTACCTGCTTTTTTTGAGTGATGGAATTAAGAGGTATCTTCCTTTCATCTTCCCTTTGGTAAGACGACGATTAATTTGAATGATGTCTCATTCCTCTTCCATCTCCCCCTACTAGGTAGCTTCTTCATCACCCATCTCATTAACTAGGGTAGCTTGTAAGTATTCCTGCTACACAATACTTATGGGTTACTGAGGAGGAGGTGAATGGTGATAAAAGGAGTTTAGGTTTATCAAGGGTGCTTACTTTTGCCTATCTTGGCTCCGGAAGAGATATACGACACTGGTGGAGCAGAGTATGTATGAGGAAAATGCTAGGTTATACATGTTACATCTTGTAGGATGTATTATCCTAGTACATAAGTCCCATGTATATATTGATTCCAGGTACACGTCTTTATTTATTGAGCTTCACCATGTTTACAGGGCATGCATGTGTGCTATATTGATTGTACCATATATTGCACTTGGAGAGGCAGTTGTCTTTGAGACGAGGTAGCTTGTTGGTTATATGAGTTTATTTCAGGTATAAAAACTTATTATGTCTTTTTAATTTAGTTCTTAATTATGATATTTTCTAATTTGCTTATGTTCTTGTGTAGTGTTGATATGCCAGCATTTCTCGCCCATTTGTGACATGCGTGTTAGTGGACCTACCACTGATGGCTCCCTATAGGCCAAAAGATGAAGGGCCAAACATTCACATCCAGCGGTCTTCAGGAGTATAGGCGGAGGATCGATGCATTAACCTTAGACGATGTCATTTAGAAACCCTACGTAGACCATAGAGTGCATCGAAAGGTTGATGACACTTCTTTTTCTGGTTATCTGAATGGGAGATCTTAGTGGCTAGACACTTATCTGAGAGGCGTCTGTGCCATTTTGGGTATGTTCATGACATCCCTGTACAGTCTCTGATATGCCAACTAAGGGCATTAATAGATGGTTTATGCTTAACATTGTTAGATGTGTCGTGCTATTACAAATCAAGCAATTGAGGTTTAGTTCCATGGGCATTATGTGGATGGTTACTTATAGTTGTGCCTTATTGTACCACACAATCACATCATCCCACATGTTCAGCATGCGAACGGTGTTGAACCTTCCAATGTTGGGGGACCTTCCGATGGCGTGCCATCGCCTCCACCGCCTGTGGCTGGCCAATAGTGTCTGCAGATGATAGCGGTACTTACAGATAATCTCGTGGGTTTGGTACACCTAGATAGTGAGGTTTATACTTTGGCATCACATATATCACACATAGCATGCGGTGGGGGACATGTGTAGAATTTTATTATTTTTGTATTATTCGTATATTATAAGTAGATTACTGACATTTTAACTTAATATTTTAGCAGATAACCATTTATTATTTCATTATTGTGGGATTAACATAACTTAACACAGAGAATTACATAACTTAGCAAAAAATAATAAATTAAAAAAACTTAGACGCTATTAGCTGATTCTGAAAGTTTCAACACCTTGATTATATCATCGACAGATCTAGCAATTGTCACATCAAACTTGATCGGTCCCTTTGTTGACCTACGGTGATATGTTGTCCACATAACCTTTAAATCTCCATCAGTCTTCAGCTCAATGTTGTATTTCACATTTCCTCCAATATTAATTGATGGTTCATGAAACTCGATCTTATCCACCTTTTTATTCTCGGTGTGGAGCAATAGATTATCCAATTTAGATCTCCGAACAACGAGAGTAGTGGTGTCTTTAGGGGAACACAAATACCATATACGAATATTGAGACATTCTAAAATGTTTTTTAACAACATATGATCCTTATTTATGCAAGTTTGGATTCATTATAGACCACACACAACTGTCGGTGCAATCATAGCCATACAAATTTGTCGGTAAAATCTCAACTGTGAAAATTCAAACTACACAAATATTTCATAGCCCTACTAAATATTTGGTAAATGCACGAGCTTTTCAAAAAATCAATAATTTTACACTATCAGTTTTTTCAATATTTTTAGAAAATTCTTGTAATCCATGGTGTTTTTTTTAAAAATGCTATGTTTTTCACGCACTATTTTTTATAAAAACCGATAAAAATGCATACCAGACTTTTATACTAGCCTACCTGATTTTTAGGTCCATATTGCATTTTTTATTTTAACTTGACATATTTTTAGCTAAATAATTGATAGGAATATTTTGAGTATTATGAAAAATTGGGAGGGTGTCTGATATATACAGGGGTGGCAGGACAAAATCTTAGAAAATTAGGAAGTCTTTTTTCAAATTCACTCTTTCAAGCATGTGGGTCGGGTAGCAAATAAGGCTAGTCATACTCCGGCCCATTTTACCTTGGGAAGCCCTGATTAAGTTTAGATTAGAGAATGCCCCGAGTCCATAACTAATATTGTTAATAATTGTTAATAATGATCTGATTTAATGGTTTTCTCATTAAAAAAAAGTTAACGAAACAATACGAAATTATTTCTTGCCAAACACAGGAAAACGTCATTTATTTATTTCTTGCCCAATTTTTAAAAGTAACAAAATGAATTAAAACACATTATTCCAAACACAATACATGTTAGAAAAGGTACAAACAAGATACTAAAAAAGTTCAAACAAGATACACATTACAAAAACATCCCCTTACACACAAATGTGCATAACCAAATTATGCCTAAAGCTGTAGAAAATTATCCATAAATTATTTAATTTTGCATTTTTTTAGTCCGTTCCATAATAACTCCGCAGTTAAGCGTGTTTGACTTGGAGCAATTTTGGGATGGGTGATCTTCTAGGAAACTTTTCAGAAAGCGTGTGAGTGAGGATAAATCATGCTGAAAAAACCCGTGTTGATTTATGGGGTCAGTCGATATATGACAAGACAATCGGTTACACTCCGGTGCATCTCTTTTATTTCTTTGAAAATGACATCTCTACTGATCACGGTTCTTCTGTTTGCTGCTTCATACAACTTGTAACCACTTGTAGAGTGATATCTTGCTAGTATCATTTGCTCTCCTTTGTCATCTAACTTTTTTCTACATTGATCTGATACATGTCGATACGCTACCGAGCCAAACACTCTCAAATGACTCATGTTAGGTTTTAATCCAGACCAACCTTCTTTCAGTGTGATATTTTCCAGCTTCTTGGTTAGACATATTGTAGATGTTTTGATTGGCTGCATTTTGTGGTAAAACATTCATGTGTATTCTGTTGTCTTGACTAAGGTCATGACATGTGGTGTGTAGTGTTAAAGGTTATGCAGGTTCTGGTTGTGTAAGCTAATACATGCTGTGAGTTGGATGTCATGCTCGACGTCATGACATCAGTGTTTGACAGCAGTAGCTGCTACATTTTCTATTCTATTTCTATTATGTTTCCTTATTTATCTCAGTCTTTATTTTGGGAAACTAAAGATTGTGCTGATTGTACATCAGTAATAGAACAAATCATGGGCTGTCTTTTTGGCACCCTGATATGTGAGAAGCTGAGAATTGAAGTGAAGAATACTGTTTGCTGTGATTTATGCAGAACATGGAATGTCACGACATGCTCTGTGACATCAGTATTTGACAGCAGTTACTGTTATATTTAGCTGTCACGCGCCTGCTGAGCTGGAATATAAAGATTCAGTTTTGGTTTAAAAAGATGCAGAATATTCTTTTGAATATTATGCAATCCTATGTGGCAGGTTTAAAGGTCAAGAGAATCAAGATTAGAATATTGGAGAATTATGCAGTTTCCAATTATGAAGATAAATTAGGAAACTTATGATTGAAGACCTTGTTTTTAGCAGAAAGTTTTCTGTGATTTGTAACAGCAAATAATGTTGTGATTGTAAGCCCAAGTCCAGTTGGGAATAGGTTATAAATAGGAAACTTTGTAACCTAGTTTATTGAGCTAGCCGGCGTTTAGAAAGATGTAACTATTAGGGTTAGCCGTGTAGGTGAACCTCCCGGTTTGTGGGAAGGTCACTGATTTGTGCCTCGAAGCCTGTAGGTAAGAGGTTTGTTTTATTCACTCAGAAGTTGTAAAGCAATGAGTGGAGTTGTGTGCTTGGAGGAAGCTTTGAAGCAACTCTAAGATATGTTTATTTGTGTGCTTTGAATGTTGGTAATTAAGCCGTCGATGCAGTGGCTGAGTTGTTGACTGCTAGACATCATTGCTATGATTGGGAGTGGAATGGAGATATTCCATATCTAGGGAGAACCTAGGTAGAGGGGTCATTGGGTAGTGATTAAGTGAGGAGTTGTAAACTGGAAGTTTAGCTCTGAATTGATACTGCTAATAGTGGACTTCATCCCTGGCTTGGTATGCCCCCAGAGTAGGTTGATTGAACCGAACTGGGTGAACAATTCTGTTGTGTTGTTTATGTTTCTGCATTGTTTATTTGTAAGTTCAGTTTGGATGTCATAACATCATGCCTGACATCAGTGTGTGATTTAATGACTGTGCTAACACAGAATCTCTGTGATTCCAACACTTCCAGACTTCTGGATGTTAGAAGTAATAAATAATTGAGGGATCTGTATGTACTGCCTCAGCTAAACTGATGACAGACCAGATGTCACGACATCGTATATGACATCCGGGTTCTGTCTTACCAGAATTTCAATTGGTATCAGAGCAGGCATCCTGTCTGTTTCTGGATGAGATCCATGGGAGATACTTTCTGGTTGTTGGAGGTAGTTGATTGTTTGAACATTCATGTTCATATTGAATGGTCCCTAGAAGTGGAGGATGGACCTATGTGTGGAAGACTGGACCAAACTGACCATAACAGGTGTATTCTCTTGGCAAGGGAAGATGGTGTTACTGATATCCAAATGATTCATGCGGGAGTGAAGAATTTGGGATGTTTTATTCAGCATATAGCAGGGTACAGAGAAGAAGATTGTCAAAACCTTCATGCGGGAGTGAAGTTAATGATAAGGTATTCTTTGTGCTTATCTGTTTCTTTCTGGTCAGAATATTGGTTAGGTCTTGTTGTGTTGCTTGAAGAAGAAGCAAGCATATTGTTGGATTGTTCAGCAGCAATTCTTGGATGTCATGCTTACAACTGGTTCTGGGAGTAAGCATTGTGTAATCTCTGTTGATATATGGCTATTTTCTGCTGCATAGCATCTGATGCATAATCCTATCTTTGAAAGAAGATCTCTAGGGTTATATGGTTTTCAACAGAATTTGTAGCAGATTGTTTTCAACTTTAGTACAAGTGTCAAAGATACTTGAGATCTTTTCTCAAGTCCACTCATAAAGGCATGGTTATTGAGGTTGAAGAGGTTCAAATGATCAGTGCTCCTCATATTCATTTGCAAAGTTGTTTGATGATCTTCAAGATTGTCAAGAATTGTGTGTTCCAAGAAGAAGGAACTGATGGCATACTGGTATGCAGCTACCAGTTGAAGAACAGATGTTCTGGTGCTAAACTTATGTAGTGTGAGTACATTTGTTTGGAACCTACTCCTGATCTGGAAGAGGAGACATCTGCTTTTTGTGTTGATTGGTCAGAATACAATCAATTGAACCTTCCATCCCAAATGTTAGTTTATTTCAGGCATAAGCTTATGGGAGTTGGAAGAAGAGCTCAGTGCAAGTGAAAGGATTCATTCAGGTTTTCTTTTCAAGACCTCTATGAAAATTCAAGATGAGCTTATATCTGGTATGTTCTTTTGATCAAAGGAACCAGATGTGTGAATTGTTTTCTTAATCATAGAACAGTTAGTGGTGAAAACTGAATACTGTGTATCGTGCATAGTGAAATATGGTTTTGAATATTGTGTGATGATTCAAGGGAGTCAGATTACTGTGTGGAATCTGAGGTATTTTCAGGAGTTATGTCATAAGTGAATCTGTTCCAGAAACCTTGTTGAGATATGGCATATATTATCCCTTAATCATGAATGATGTGTAGCTGACTGATGCAAAGGTTATTGTTTTAGGCCTGAGGTTTATTGAGGATAAATTTTAGTTGTTTTCCGCTGCATGGTATCTCTGTTAACCATGGTTTATGTAAGTATAGTATCCTCAACTGGTGTATGAAGTATGTATAGGTATAACTCATGGAGTTAGTTGCCTCTAGTAGGGATGTTGTATAATGAGACTTTTATGTACAATGCATGGATAAGCTGTGTGGAGTTTCCATGATTGCTTGTTTGAGGGGGAGATTTGGTTAACCTCCCCACGTCTGATTCAGCCTTGTGTTTAGTTGGCTATTGAACGGTGTCACATGGGTTCTGGTTGTTGTGTGACACATTTGTAAGGAAAGATTCATCTCTCTCTTTCCTAAGGGTGAATCTAACTGGGAAAGGATTTAAGATCAATTGTTATTTGTGAAAAGTACAAGTATTTAATTGATTATCCTTGGAAGTTCAAGATAACTGATGTTCTTAAAGATGTTGGAACATCTCTTCTTCAAGACCATGTACAGGAAGGATAGTGCAATTGTTTTAAGATCTATCTCTTTGGTGGCAGCAGAAGCATGTGATCACTGAAAAAGGTTTCCTGGCAAGAAACATGTTCAGCTTTGGAGTGCACAAGAAGAAGAAGACATCATAATCTTGATGGTGGTTACTTGGATCAGTTTATTTCTGATCTAGGTAAGAAAGTGCATTGGCTAATGCACACTGTGAAGTCAAGAACAAGTGGCAGTATTCTTGACATCATGGAAATAGCTTTGCTCAAGGAAGTGGCATCCTTGGTACAGCTAGAGGATTAGTCTCTAACTAGTCCTTCTGATGACTCATGCATCAGAGTGTCTGATGTTGTTGGAAAAGAAGCAGGGATTCATAAAAGTGTGAGCTTGGATGACATAACTGCATAACTGCAGGATGGAGGTTGCGTACTCAAACTTGGTTTCACAATCAGGTCTATGAGAGCATTGAACTCTGGTTCTGTAAAGGGAGGAAGTTCTTTCAAGTGGCAGAAGAAGGAGCTGAATTCAACAGCTAGATGTTAAAACACAATGTGTTGACATTTGGTTCATCTCAGAAGTGGGTTCGAAGGATCAAGATAATCAACATATGGCAGCTGATTATTCTTGAGGATAGTCTTAGACAAATTACTTTTGGGCAGAAGAGTAATAAGTTGAAGACAAAAAGGAGGTGTTTTCTATTCACCTCTTGGAGCTTGTGGTAGAAGTTATGAGCTATCTATGAAAAAGTGCATCTTGTAATATAGATCTCCCATTGTGGGTGACTTATTGTATTCTAATCAAGCTGGTGGCGAAGTGGTATCTAAAGATTATCAGATGGTGTTTTTTTGTGTGTGTCGTGGTCATGTCATGCAGAGTAACTTTTAAGGGGGAGCTGTACGTTGCTTTGGCAACATTTATGGCCAAACAGGGGGAGAAAAGATTGTCACCCCAAATCATATTGAACAAGTTGTTTTTGTTCATGTTATGTGATAGTGTAGCTTGTGGAACTTATTCAGCAGGTCTGATGTTTTGATGTGCTTTAGCAATTCTGCATAACTGGTAGTTTGCTAGTTGTTTTTGTGCTGCTGTGGTGACAGAATGTTTTAGCCAAAAATTTTCCAAAGGGGGAGATTGTAGATGTTTTGATTGGCTGCATTTTGTGGTAAAACATTCATGTGTATTCTGTTGTCTTGACTAAGGTCATGACATGTGGTGTGTAGTGTTAAAGGTTATGCAGGTTCTGGTTGTGTAAGCTAATACATGATGTGAGTTGGATGTCATGCTCGACGTCATGACATCAGTGTTTGACAGCAGTAGCTGCTACATTTTCTATTCTATTTCTATTATGTTTCCTTATTTATCTCAGTCTTTATTTTGGGAAACTAAAGATTGTGCTGATTGTACATCAGTAATAGAACAAATCATGGGCTGTCTTTTTGGCACCCTGATATGTGAGAAGCTGAGAACTGAAGTGAAGAATACTGTTTGCTGTGATTTATGCAGAACATGGAATGTCACGACATGCTCTGTGACATCAGTATTTGACAGCAGTTACTGTTATATTTAGCTGTCACGCGCCTGCTGAGCTGGAATATAAAGATTCAGTTTTGGTTTTAAAAGATGCAGAATATTCTTTTGAATATTATGCAATCCTATGTGGCAGGTTTAAAGGTCAAGAGAATCAAGATTAGAATATTGGAGAATTATGCAGTTTCCATTTATGAAGATAAATTAGGAAACTTATGATTGAAGACCTTGTTTTTAGCAGAAAGTTTTCTGTGATTTGTAACAGCAAATAATGTTGTGATTGTAAGCCCAAGTCCAGTTGGGAATAGGTTATAAATAGGAAACTTTGTAACCTAGTTTATTGAGCTAGCCGGCGTTTAGAAAGATGTAACTATTAGGGTTAGCCGTGTAGGTGAACCTCCCGGTTTGTGGGAAGGTCACTGATTTGTGCCTCGAAGCCTGTAGGTAAGAGGTTTGTTTTATTCACTCAGAAGTTGTAAAGCAATGAGTGGAGTTGTGTGCTTGGAGGAAGCTTTGAAGCAACTCTAAGATATGTTTATTTGTGTGCTTTGAATGTTGGTAATTAAGCCGTCGATGCAGTGGCTGAGTTGTTGACTGCTAGACATCATTGCTATGATTGGGAGTGGAATGGAGATATTCCATATCTAGGGAGAACCTAGGTAGAGGGGTCATTGGGTAGTGATTAAGTGAGGAGTTGTAAACTGGGAGTTTAGCTCTGAATTGATACTGCTAATAGTGGACTTCATCCCTGGCTTGGTATGCCCCCAGAGTAGGTTGATTGAACCGAACTGGGTGAACAATTCTGTTGTGTTGTTTATGTTTCTGCATTGTTTATTTGTAAGTTCAGTTTGGATGTCATAACATCATGCCTGACATCAGTGTGTGATTTAATGACTGTGCTAACACAGAATCTCTGTGATTCCAACACTTCCAGACTTCTGGATGTTAGAAGTAATAAATAATTGAGGGATCTGTATGTACTGCCTCAGCTAAACTGATGACAGACCAGATGTCACGACATCGTATATGACATCCGGGTTCTGTCTTACCAGAATTTCACATATATTCAACAAATATGCAGTTGTGGACACCGCTTCTCCTCGTAATTCTTTCAAAAATTTCTTCCCTTCTCACCATGTCAGAAATTAAAATTCACTCTTCTCTACTAGCTGTTGCAGCAAGACACTTATGCTCCATAACCTTCAGCTAAATCTTGAAGGTTTTGTTTGAAGCCATGGGAACCTTTCTGGGGATTTACAATACATCCTTTACCAAAGAATTTCCACCATCACTTCTCTTCATTAATACATCATCGATCCCTTCCGCGACTAGAGTGGTATCATCTACGAACTTAGCCTTGTTCTTCATGGCATGATTTATTATAACAAACCAATATTTTCTTCATGTCATGTGCATTGAACATCTGGAGTCCAAATACCATTCATTGTTGCACTACACTGCCTCTTTCGTAGTCACCATGACTTTTTTATGCATGTAACCGGTTACAACCTCCTATGTCATCCTGTTGTAGTGCATTGGAGTTGTTCGAAACTATGCTACTATTACATTATCCTTCTGTGATCATCACCAAGAGTGTGTTCTCATCATCAAACTCTTGTCTAGCATTTCTAGCTTCATCTTCGTGAGGTTCTTTCTTGTTGGCATTGCGTTCTCTTGAAAAATGATCAAACTTTGGACAATTATAGCACTCCACACTAATCTTGTCAACCATCATTCTTCCTTCTCTACCTCTAATATTGCATTCTCTAGAGTTGTTTGATCAAGTAGCCCTTAAAGTCATGAGTTCGAATCTTGTTGTTCTACTGCTGCATTTTTTTTATATTTTATTAGAAAACATACAACAACAATTGTTTAATATGACAATTGTTGTATCTAGCGTGTTTATTGAGTTTCTTCATCGTCCTTAAATAAATATTGGCCGTCCATTTAATGATTATCAACACTCAAGACACTACCATTAGTGATCCACGTGAAACCTAAAACTTTGTCGAACTTCCAACTTTGACGAACTTCATCTTCTACCTTCAAACGTCATCTTTCATTTACGAAACACTATTTCTTAACTAAATCAAGCTTGAAAATATTATTTTTTCCATAAACAAAACTAAAAAACATCATATATTTCATTAACAAATTTCAGAACTCCATCATCTCTTCTCTAACTTGAATGAGACAAGAAAAGTATTAATTCAAGTTAGCAATGTCAGTTGTTGTCGTTTTTTTTTGTTATTATTATTGTTGTTGTTGTTGTTGTTATTGTTGTTGTTGTTATTATTGTTATTGTTCTTCTTCTTGTTTTTGTTGTTCTTGTTATTGTTCTACTGCTGCATTTTTTTAATTTTATTAAAATCAAGCTCGCCCTGTCAAGGTGGCGGGTTGTCGGGCGGACTTGCCCACCTATTTTTTAAATTTTTTAATGGATTAATAAGTTTTTTTTACCTTTCACTTAAATTTTTGACTTATTTTTTAGAACAATTTTTTTATAAAATATTTTTTTAAGAAATTTTATTTAAAAAATATTGCATATAAATTTACAAATAAATGTATAAACTAAAATCATCAAAAATTAAAATTATTTGAATTAACTAAAAAATGACAGACTTATGTTGAGACGAGTTTAAAGAATAGGTAAAGCAGGCTTTAACAGACGTCGGATTTTGATGGGACGATTATTGGACTTTAGCGTGCGGTGGATTTTAACGGAGCAGACTTTGGTGAGCGACGGACTCAAAATTCCAACTCAATCTGTCTTTTATGTCGGGTACGCGGACCAGTCCGATAGGCCACGACAGATTTGTCCACCCCAAATTTAAGATATCGACAAAGTGAATTTAGGGTGTGTTTGGATTGGCGGTGGACAGAATTGATTCTAGTAGAATTGAGTTTGGTAGAATTGATTCTATCAGAATTGAGTTTAGCAGAATTGATTTATGTTTGGATACATTTATGTAAAAGTGAGTTGAATAATAAATTTCAGTGTAAAAAACATCTAGAATCAATTCTGGAGGCAGAAGCTACAAATTCTAGCTTCAAGTAGAATCAATTCTGGAGACATAATCAATTCTACTTTTGCCTAAACAAACATCTTTAAATCACTCAAAATCAATTCTACATCTATAGAAGTGCTTCTGACCCTTCCAAAAGCCAAACCAAACATACACTTAGTAGTTGGATGTATTTTTGTGAGAGCTTGATATCAATTATCAAATGAGTTTGAATATTTTTATTACTTCAAAACATTTAAAAGAAAAATGAAGACAACATTAACTCAAATAGACCCGTCATTCATTTACGTACGAAAATCATTAATGAGTAGGGAATGCAGAATGCACGCAGTACGTGGAAATTCAATACAATACCAAATACATCAATAATTATATGTTTATCTTGTGTAGATAATGTTGAAGAATGATTTTTAGATCTTGTGCTTTGTCGTGAGAATAAATACACAACAAGACAAATATATGAGTCCTCAAATCAGTGTCTGCAGGTGCAGCACGTGTCTTGCTCATTTTTATTTTTGGTAAATTGTCAAGAACCATAAATGAAAAAATAAAAGTAATATCAGAGTCTGTTTGTTTCATGCATCGTACATCAATTATAGACACTATGTTTTGTCGTTTGTAATATAGTTAGTATGCTCCAAAGACTCAGGATGACCCTGCTCTTGTTTGGTTTGTTTTGAGTGTATAAGAGAATGAATGAGAATTGTTTCATGATATGTATTGTATCAATTTTATCATGAATGAGAGAATCAGAGTCGCAAAATTTATTGTATTTTATTTTCACAATCATGTGGGGTTCACTTTTTTTTTTAAAGAGAAAATATAAAGAAGAAATCTTTATGAATTATGTGGGAGTCACATGGTTCTATATATATATATATATATATATATATATATATATATATATATATATATATATATATATATATATATATATATATATATAGAGGAGGGATCAAATTACACCCGAAGAGTTACACCACGAGTTACACTCGTTCAATAACTACATTTCGAATTAATATTTTTTAAATTCAACCGTTGGATTGAAAGATAATATCATATAGATCATACCTATAAAGTTTGAGCTCAATCTATAATGATTTACTATACGATCAAGATATCCAAAGATTAACGTCAAAATGAGCTTTCATATAACGTTAATTTTGATGTAATTCAATGACATAGTAAAGCATTATAGATTAAGCTCAAACTTTATAGGTATGATCTATATGATATTATATTTCAATCCAACGGTTGAATTTAAAAAATATTAATTCAAAATGTAGTTATTGAATGAGTGTAACTCGTGGTGTAACTCTTCGGGTGTAATTTGATCCCTCCTCATATATATATATATATATATATATATATATATATATATATATATATATATATATATATATATATATATATATATATATATATATATATATATATATATATATATATTTATTTGTAAAAATGTTTGGTTAACATATGATTGAAGAAAAAAATACAGAGACTTAAAAGAGACTTAAATCGTGGATGGAATAAGTTGATGATGGAATGAAAGTTGACACTACAAAAAATATGCTTTCCAGAGTAACGTGGAAGGCACACCGCAACATTGAAATCACGTCACAATCAAAATATAGCGATGTGGGCTCCTATGTCGTAGGAGCACGTGTGGCAAAGCAATAACGACGTAGAAACCACGTCAGAAGGTTGCGACGTGATTCCCACATCACAATTAATTTATATGGGGAACATGCATGTCCTTGCACGCAAAGCATGTGTGGCAGACTGATAAATTGACTTTAGTTACCTGAAATATTAGAAATTGATTGAGTTAATTTGGTATTTGAGAGAGCAATTGAGAGGGTTGTAATAGTGGTGGGGAAGAACCAGGGGCGAGGCGAGGGAGAAGAGAAGGAAACAAGAAGAAAATGAAAACTTGTTAAAGTAACTAAATAAATAATAAAGATATTTAATTAATAGTGTTAATATTTGATATACCTTTACAAACTCGACTATGAAAGTTGAGTTGACCAAGTTTGAAAATATGAAAATCAAAAGCCGGTTTGTATAACCGTTTGGTTAAAAAATATGCAATTTACATATGCGTGTTGATAGAAAACAATTTTATAAGGCCAAATTCAATCTTTTTGCGGATTACGTAATAATCAATTTCGATGTGTTTGGATCTCTCATGAAAGGACGGGTTATGTGCTAGATACTGAATTGTTATCACAGTACATGGAAGCGGGTTGAAGCAAGGGGTTCTCCAAATTATTAAATAAGTAGTGTACGATTGGATTTCGCATGCTAAGCTAGCGAGAGTCCGATATTCTGCCTCAGAGCTGCTTCTTGATATTTTATTTTTCTTCTTAAACTTCCATGAAATCAATGAGCTCCTAGAAAAACAACATGTCTGGTTGTGGATTTTCTGGAAATGGAGCAAGTTGCCCAATCCGAATATGCAAAACCAGATGAAAACAAGTTAGTAGAAGCAGAGTAAAATAAACCAGTGCCTGGAGCAAATTTTAAATATCGTAGCACACGAGTAGCAACATGAAAGTGAGCGATTTTAGGATTAGAGACATATTTACTAAGATGTTGGACAACAAATGGCTATATCCGACCTAGTTGTAGTTAAATAAAGGTGTCTACCAATAAGACTATGATATTGGGATTCATCCTTTAGAGGAGGAGAATCAGTGCAATCAATCTTAAGAGAAGGATCATGAGGAGTTTTGGAAGGTGTGGTAGCGAGATGGCAGAAGCTTCCAAGAGTTCTAAAGTATATTTTATTTGATTAATCATTATTCCTCTAGAAGATCTAGCTACCTCTATTCCTAGAATGAATCTGAGAGTGCCTAAATCTTTTATTTTGAAAAAACATGAAGAAAGGTTTTGACAAATTTGGTTTCAGAGATGTCACTGCAAGATAGAACAATATGATCCACATAAATTAATAATGCAGTAAAGGAAGAACCATTTCATTTAGTAAAAAGTGAGTAATCAGCAAGAGAATCTTTATAGCCAATTGAAAGTAAAGAATTAGAAATTTTGGAATACCAGTGTCTGCTAACTTGTTTAACTCTATAGATGGACTTTTGAAGTTTGCAGGCCTTGGTATAAGAAGAGGCAGAGTCAATAATCAATCCTTTGGGCAAAGTCAGGTAAACCTCTTCATTTAAATCTCCGTGTAAAAAAAGAATTATTGATGTTTAATTATTCTAAAAACCAACCTTTTATTGAAGCTAAGGCAAGGAGAGATCTTATTGTTGTAAGTTTAACAATGGGAGAGAACGTGTCGAAAATGTCAATACCCTCAATTTGAGTGTATCCTTTTGTGACTAGGCGAGCTTTTTAACGCTGAATAGAACCATCCGCATTGTACTTAATTTTGTACATCCATTTACATCCAATGGGCTTCTTATTGACAGGTAAATAAGCTATAGTCCAAGCGTTAGTGGAAATCAAAGCATCTAATTAAGTTTTCATAGCAGCTTCCCAACATTTTAACTTACAAGCTTGACTATAAGTCCTAGGTTTAGTTATTAAAGAAATGGAAAATCAAATTTTTTTATAGTTATCAGAATAATTATGATATTGTAAAATAGAGGATAAGGGGAAGAGATTACCATGAGTAGTTTCATTTGCTGAAGGATGTTGCCGCAGCAGATCACAATGATAATCATTGAGATAACTTGGTGGGTGGCCAATTCAGGAGGAATGTCGTAAAGGTATAAGTGAAGGTGTGGGAGAGGGAGTAGTAGAAGGGCTGAAATTAGTATGGGCAACAGGGGTTAGGGATTCAGTTGGTTCAGGGGTTGTTAAAACAGGCTGTGGTGTGATTGGGTTATGAGGTGTTATGGGTTGAGAAGGATTCCAAGGTTCTAAATCCGGTTCAGGTGTTTCAAGAGGAATGTTGGAGTAATCGGTAGTTTGATGTGAGGGAAAATTGAAGGGAAAAACATTCTCATAAAATACTACGTTTCTGGAAACAAAAAAATCATAGGAATTTAAATCATACAACAGATAGCCTTTAGTGGTATGTCTATATACTAAAAAAAACTGTTTTTCTAACACGAGAATCAAATTTAGTTCTATGAGCATGTATAGTAGAAGAAAATGCAAGACAACTAAAGCATTTTAGATGCAACAATATAGCAGACTTGTTTTTCAATAAGGGTGAGGGAATACGATTAGTAAGATGCACAACATGTTGAAAAGAGAAATGTCAAATTTTTTGAGGAAGGTGAGCTTGAAAGGAAATGGCGTTAAAAATATTTAAAATGTAATGATGTTTCCTTTTAACAAAACCATTTTGTTGAGGGAATTCAACTCAAGATCATTGATGTAAAATCTCATTTTGAATTAAACAAATCATGCATAAAAAATTCAAGACCATTATGATTCCTAATGCATTTCAAAGACATGGAAAATTGGTTTTCAATAAAAGATATAAAGGTAGAAAGATGTTTTATATTTTTTTATTGTGCCCTACCTGACGACAAATGTTGCATTTTCTTTCCATTTTGTCGTGGACGTCCATTTCGGATCTAATCCGTGTACTATTGGGGCGACCCTTTTTTCTTTCTCTGTATTGCGTCATTATGCCAAACTACCTCCCCATCATACTCAGGCCAGTAATCCTCCTTGGCCGCCACTGGAAACACAGCACTTTAAACTCAAAGCAATGTCAGAGCCTTGTAAATTGGAGACATCAGTGATATTGCATCGCGGTGCGCAAATGCACATGCTGCTATGACATGTGAGCAAGGCATATGAAAAGCTTGAAACTTTCTACAATCGCACCAATGGTCGTCTAGCTGTCACCTTGGTTTTTGGAATGCGAACTGACTCTTCTTTTTATTTTTTTTGAATTGCGAAAAGCAGAGAGTCGCCACCGACTTTTATTTTATCCAATTAAGGAAAGGTTTATAAAAGAAACAGAAAAAGACCTTAAAGAGATTTTGGGTTCGGGGGGTAGGTTATACAAAGGGAAGGTGTTAGCACCCTTTGTATCCATGGTTATCCATGGGCTCTTAATTGCTTAGCTCACTTGTTTGAATCGTTTTGTTTTGCTTGAAATGCTTGTATGTGGTTTTAAAACCTTTTGTAAAGAATTAACTTTGTAATGATCCTTGTGCGGATGTATACAAAGTGTTTATCTTTCGAAAGATGTTTTGATGGTTTGAAAAAGATTTTTAACTTCGTAATAATCCTTGTTTGGATATATACAAAATGTAGTCTTTTGAAAATTTGTTTTGGAAAAACAGTGATGTGTGAAACATTTGTTGTTTTGTTTTGTTTGAGCAAGCAATTAGGAGGTATACCCTAAATTTATAAGGTCCTTTCCCATTTCTTTAGAAAATTTTCCTTAACTGGATGCAGACAGAAATTTGAATTGTTTTTAAAACAGTAGGATTGATTTGAAAAGATAACAAGGGATTACCCTAAAAGGTGCAAGTGTGGTTGTGTATTGATTTCAGATATATTATCTTTGAGATTAATGATCTAGCGCTTCAGTTATTATTCTTGCCATACACGCAGTTTTATATGTACAGGAATTTGAAGTGTGGGAATGTAAAATGCGGAAAGTAAATCTACGCTATTACATCGATTGTGCGAGAAATGTAAACTACGCTATTTACATGAATTTGACAACCTATACACTTATCTAGGAATTTAAATGGCAATAAGATAAAGGAAAAATATTTTTTGGATGGTGTTTTAATTAAAATTAAAAGCATAATTAATCTAATTAAAAGGTCAAAAATTAAAAATAAAATTTAAACCTAAAAAGTTAAGTCCAAAATATGTCCAAATTGTTTGTTAATTAATTTTAAAATAAAATTAATTTTTTTTGTGATTTTTTGAAATTGTTTTAAATTTATTAAGTTAATTAGACAAATAATTATACACATAAATTAAACTTAAAGATAAAAATAATTTAATTATGTACAAAATTAGTTTATAATGTATAAACTTAATTTAATAAAAAGAAAATATTTTTCTGATTTTTTGATAGGTTAGAAATAATCAAAAGGCAAGTATATAAATATATACTAATTAATTAAACAAAATATTTTAATTATAAAGAAAAATAAAATATTTTTATGTCAAAAATTAATATAATATTTTATCAACCTAAAAATATTTTTTTATATAATTTTATGATTTTTAAAACTATTTTTAATTAATTTTAGAAGTTAAATCAAATAAAAATAGAAAATATTTAAATCTGTGATCCTGTGTGGTAGAGGACTGAATGTCCATGGTGAACCTGCATGTTTGAGAGCATTGGATGAAGCAACAGTATGATCTGATGGCTGTAAGAGAGAGGGAACATGATATGATGGTGGATGGAGTGCACTAAATCCAAGGAAAATTTAATATTCTGGCTGGGCCCCACGCGCCAAAGTGGACCAATAGAAAAGCAAAGACTGGCCACGCAGGCAGTCAACTTTTCAACCTTACTATTCATCTTCTTCTTCATATTACCTGCGGATTTTGCTGCAGATTTACCTGCGGATTTTCCTGCGGATTTTTTCTTCAAATTTTCAATCTTTTGAACGACCTACAAAATGAGGATAAAAAATTACAAGGGCCACCCAGATCACCTAATTTGACCCTTCTAAACATGATAGCGGCGTTAGTTTTATTTTTTGAAGCTCGCATCATGGAAAACGAAACCTTTACATCTTTGAAGCTCAAAAATGGTAGAGCTTCAAAATCACGTTAGAGCTTGCATGTAACCACCCAGATCCACTCTATATCATGCCATGAGTTCATTCAAATGATTAGTTTGTATTATAATTAAGTACACATAGGAAAACGAAAGCTACATGGTTATAAGTATGAAGATGATTATGCACGTGTTTGAGGTTGTTTCTATCACAAGAGTGATGGAATGATTATTTTGTATTGATAGTAGCTGGAAATATGAAAACGAAAATTACAAGTAGTTTAATATTTTTTGAGTTTTTTGTGAAGTTTTTTTGAGCTATTCTTTGTGGATTTTTCGTGTCCCTTGATGCTGAAGGATTCATGCTATTTATAAGCAATTATTTGAAGGTGATAAACTCCATGAGCCAAGTTTTTCTTGCATACTTGAGTGCTTTGAATTTTTGAATTTTTTATTAATAGAAACCTTTGAAAAAAATGGCCATGACTCCAATTTTCTTCACCCACTCTTGCCATAGGTCTCTGTATTTCTCTGCTCCATCTTTTGAATCAATCTTGGCAACTCATGCTAGAAACAAAGCCTTGGATAATATCTTAAAGAATTTCTTTTTTAATTTAATTTTAAATGAAATAAAATTAAATCAAAAAAGAAATAAAAATGTCATGGGCCTAAGATTGGTCGTGGGTGGCCTTAAGCATCCTTAGGAACATGTTTGGATCACAAATGCTTGGGCCCTTTTGGAAAAAAATCAAATTTGGTCAATGTTGGTTTTATGTATTTTCCCAAAAAATGGCCAACTTCAACAAGGCATAACTCCCTCAATTTTGATCATATGAAGGAGTTCTTTTACTTTTTGGAATCCTCAAGATGTCCTATACAAGCCACTTTGGAAGCTTTTTTGCATTTGGAGAAGTTATCTTTATGATATGGGCTTTGACAAAAAACTGCTTTTTGTTGACCTTAAAAAGGACCTGTAATGTTTTGGCTTGCTGATCTCAAATGGTGGATCATATGATCATGGGACTAATTGCATCTTGTAGATAATTGAAAATCCTTCAAAATGAGCTTTGGTTGGAATTTTTCTGATGTTCCATGAGAGAGTTATGACCGGTCAAAGTTCAGTTGACTTTTTAGGAAAAAACCCTAATTTTGAAACTTGGAGTTTTGTCGATTTCTGAACTTTTCTTGATGAATTATGATCAACCATTGATCAAATGATGAATATTTTGACAAAATATGGATGTTGACAAAAAATTGCATTTTTGACTGCCTGTTGACTTTTTGGTCAAACTGGTCGCCTGTTGACCGTTTGAGCAGTTGACTGTGCGTCCAAGCGAATCGAAGTTTGAAAATTTGTCTGGTGGTACTTTGAGATATATGGATATCCATGAAATCCATTTGAGGTCTCAAAAACTCGTTCTCCTGAAAAAAACAAAAACCCTAGTTAGGGACTGTTTGTGTAGGAGACAGTTAGGCGTACCTGATTTTTGTGCAGTGTTGAGTCTCTGCTGATCATGTTATTATCAAAAGACTTCTAGAACACAAAATCTTGGAAATTTGAAGTGCGAAAGATTGATTTGACTGATGGTACAAACACGGAGAATTGTGCCGACAGCGGGTTTGACTGGTAACTGGTTGTCCGGGTATTTAACGTAACAGTTAAAGTGAAAACTTAACAGTTAAAGTTAATTTTTCTTTTTGTTTTTGTTGTGTTAATGGTGAAAAATTATTTACATGATTTGTTAGAAAAACAAAAACATAATAAATAAAAATATATACCGTACACGAATGAAATTACTAATAATAATCTTGAGAAGGATTTAATGCACAGAAAAATAAATATTTAACTAGCAATAAACACGCATAATATTATCTCAATAATTAACAACGATACAACAGATAATACAATATTTAATACTGACAGTACAAAATATTACATAACAAAAAAAATATAACGAACAGTACGACAAATATAATGAACGGTACATTATTTTGAAAGCGACAGATACGACAAGCTTTAAGTATGACGATTAAAGATCCATGCTATAAACAACAGTATATAGATGTACGAGAGTGTAAACATCCCAGGTCCGCATTTTTCAGGACTATGCAGACAGAAAAAGGACATGATCACCACAAAAACAGTGATGACCACGAGAAGAAACGTATCCACCCACTTTGCCATTTTTTGCCGGGGAAGAAGAGGAAATGATTAGGAGATAGTATGATAGAAATTTGGGAGATGAGTGAAATTTGATGTGAGAATTTACGGAAAAAATGAGGGGTATCTATAGAGTGAAAAGAGAGAGAGACGTTGGGGAATGGAGTGGTACCGTAAAAGGAAAATTTGAATGATAGTAGGATTTGAAAAAAAAGGAAATATGGTAGGGTTTGAAAAGAAAGATGTATAGAATAAAGTTAGGATTTGATTTGAAAGAAAGAGATTTGAAAAGAAAGAAAGAGATTTTGAAAAGAAAGAAAGAGATTTTGAAAAAGAATATAGTATAAAAATTAGTGGGAAACAAAAAACCAATAATAACTTAATTGTTACCAGTATGATCTGAAACCCCAGACTCTGCGCCTGCAAATTTAATTCTGTACCAACTGCGTCAGTATTATTTTTCTAAAAATAAATCTCAAAAAAACAGTGTATGAAGTGATAAACAGTATTTGGCGTTTGTGTAAGAATAAATTCAACAGCGAACCAAAATATCGTATAAAAAATATTCTAAAAACTGAGTATTCATAAAATCAGGATATTTATGAAATAAGATCCAAGATTATATAACACTCCAAATTTTTAGACAGAAGTCTGTTGTCTTCTCTTTGAAAAAGGATGCGGGCAAATTTTGGGGTATAACACTAGCAAAACCCGATATTGTTGTCTTGGCAAACCCTCATTATGGTCAATTGTTTCGCGAACACTGAAGGTGCGGTTGAATCGATCGAAAGCATTTACTTGATGAGTGTTTGCTTTTGCCGATTGATCTTGCATAAATTTCATGCAACTATCACTAAACAATTGACCTGATTGTCTAACATCACCCCACTTCTTGTCTCTCATTGAGAAAAGCGAAGCCATCCTAAAGTTGGTCGCCTCCATTAGTGCAGTGATAGGAAGGTTACGAATGCCTTTGAAAACTCCATTCATGGATTCTACCAGATTGGTCGTCATGTGTCCCCATCGCACGCCGTTGTCATAAGCCCTTGTCCATTTCTCCCTAGAAATGTTATCTATCCAAGTTCCCGCATCTGGATTTGTCAGTACCATCTCACTCCGATAAAGATGGAATGTAGGTTGGGTTAATGCATAACCAGCATTGACCAGGGCCTTCCTGAGCTGCCTATCCTTCATCTCCCGCATGAAGTTCTGGGTGATGTGGCAAATACAATACACGTGGGTTAATGGTGGGTCATGCCATCCGTGTGCTGGATTGTTATAAGCACTCTCAATGGAAGCGTGCCTATTAGAGATTAAACAGAGGTCAAGCTGAGGAGCAATATGTTCTCGGAGATTTCTTAGAAAGAAACTCCAAGCCGCGACAGTTTCACCTTCAACAATTGCGAATGCCATTGGAAATATATTGTTGTTCCCGTCCTGTGCAACCGCCATAAGCATGGTTCCCTTGTATTTTCCGTATAACCATGTTCCATCAATTTGAAGTATGGATTTACAATATGCAAACCCCCGTACGCAAGGTTTGAACGCCCAAAAAAGGTGATGGAATATTCCGTTTCCTTGGACAGGGTTCCCATCCGGGGCATGTGTAACACCCCGATATCCGCTGCACGCGTCAACCGTGTCGGCCAACCGAGCTTGTTACCGGCTTAATCAATAATCCCCCTAGGTCCGCTTATCGGGTGCCCAGGAAATATTGTTTTTGCCTCCCGCAGGAATCGAACCATGTACCTAGGGGTTAAGTACATATTCATAGCAATTCCTGCTACCAATTGAGCTACTAGCTCAAGTGGTAGCAGGAATTGCTATGAATATGTACTTAACCCCTAGGTACATGGTTCGATTCCTGCGGGAGGCAAAAACAATATTTCCTGGGCAGCCGATAAGCGGACCTAGGGGGGATTATTGATTAAGCCGGTAACAAGCTCGGTTGGCCGACACGGTTGACGCGTGCAGCGGATATCGGGGTGTTACATTAAAAAGGCGCCTTTTTAATGTAACACCCCGATATCCGCTGCACGCATCAACCGTGTCGGCCAACCGAGCTTGTTACCCGGCTTAATCAATAATTCCCCATAGGTCCGCTTATCGGCTGCCCATGAAATATTGTTTTTGCCTCCCGCAGGAATCGAACCATGTACCTAGGGGTTAAGTACATATTCATAGCAATTCCTGCTACCAATTGAGCTACTAGCTCAAGTGGTAGCAGGAATTGCTATGAATATGTACTTAACCCCTAGGTACATGGTTCGATTCCTGCGGGAGGCAAAAACAATATTTCTTAGGCAGCCGATAAGCGGACCTAGGGGGGATTATTGATTAAGCCGGTGACATGCTTGGTAGGCCGGAAGCCCCGCGGGGTAAGCGGAAATCCAGGGTGTTACATTAAAAGGCGCCTTTTTAATGTAACACCCCGATATCCGCTGCACGCATCAACCGTGTCGGCCAACCCCTAGGTACATGGTTCGATTCCTGCGGGAGGCAAAAACAATATTTCCTGGGCAGCCGATAAGCGGACCTAGGGGGGATTATTGATTAATTGGTAGCAGGAATTGCTATGAATATGTACTTAACCCCTAGGTACATGGTTCGATTCCTGCGGGAGGCAAAAACAATATTTCCTGGGCAGCCGATAAGCTGACCTAGGGGGGATTATTGATTAAGCTGGTGACATGCTTGGTAGGCCGGAAGCCCCGCGGGGTAAGCGGAAATCCAGGGTGTTACATTAAAAAAGGCGCCTTTTTAATGTAACACCCCGATATCCGCTGCACGCGTCAACCGTGTCGGCCAACCGAGCATGTTACCGGCTTAATCAATAATCCCCCTAGGTCCGCTTATCGGCTGCCCAGGAAATATTGTTTTTGCCTCCCGCAGGAATCGAACCATGTACCTAGGGGTTAAGTACATATTCATAGCAATTCCTGCTACCAATTGACCATATGGTCAATTGGTAGCAGGAATTGCTATGAATATGTACTTAACCCCTAGGTACATGGTTCGATTCCTGCGGGAGGCAAAAACAATATTTCCTGGGCAGCCGATAAGCGGACCTAGGGGGGATTATTGATTAAGCCGGTAACATGCTCGGTTGGCCGACACGGTTGACGCGTGCAGCGGATATCGGGGTGTTACAGTAACACCGTAAATTTTATGTATTTACGTTTGTTAATGGATTTTACTAGAGTGAGTCTATATAGTTGGGGGTATGCCGTCTTGGCAACGTTGTACCAATCCTTATGCAAGAACACAAAAAACAATTCTTGTACATTCTACGGATGCGCTCTGTTGGTGCAAGTGTAGGGGTGGTGGAGAATGCCTATAATATCCTCGATTAACAGAACCAGCTGGACCTTCCCATATGCAATGAGGTAACTTTTTAATTCATATATTTAATGAAAAATAAATTGATTATGATTTACTCTAACTGACACATTTAATTTGCGTTTTAGACTTTGCGTGAAAAAGATGGACCTCACAAAAAATCTGCGGTCAAATATCACGACGTACCGTCAGCTGATTGATCACTTACGACCCGAGGATGTGTTATCTCTAATCTTTTCCTCTTTTATAAGTATCTTTTTTATAAATATTTGACTGAAATAATGTATAACTCTTATGCATGCAGTTTATCTAGACACCGTATCTGGAATGCGACCATGAGCCAAGAGGTGCAGATGCAGGTATTTGGACTGCAAAAACTTGCCTGGTCCGGTACAATATCATCGGAATTCATCTTAGTGACCGGGTCAAACTCCAGTTCGGAATGCATCAAGGTATACCTGATCCTCCAGTTGACTTGGGAGTGTGGCACCTCAAACGAGTAAACCATCAGTGGAATTATCAAAATGGAATGATTTCACACCCGAATGGCTCCATATGTGGAAAGACTGTCGCCAATTTGTCCTCAACTTCCTTGTGAGTGATCGTGAGATGAAACCGCCCGTACAATACATGAGTTGGTATTGTACCGTTACCACCTCTAATTTATTTATTGCAAATCCGTTCTACTGGATAGACCCCCGTGTTCACAACTATATCCTACCACAACAACAACTTGAAGAGGAACAACAACAACAACAACTACTACTACTACTACAACAACGACAACAACAACAACAACAACAACGACAACAACTACAACAACGACAACAAAATCAGTACACCCAGCAACATCAAAATCTATTCCAGACTCCGTCCCGTTCCAACCGCAACTACCGCCAACAAAATCTCTTCCAAACACAGTCTCAACCTTTCCAGGAAGATGAAGACCAATACCGGTCCTCTAGCCAATACCATACCCATTCACAACCACTTGGCTTTGCAGCATACATAGGGTCCACAAGGTTGTTCGGCCAAAACATTGAGCCGGGTTCGTCAAGCCTCCATCTAAGTCCCGACGATGGCCCACATGGTGAATCATCTCACCGTGGCACCCCATTTGACTATGCAACACCGTCGATCCAATTTGGATTTTATCAAGGTAGTTCTAGTGCTGCTGGGTGCTACGTACCGGAAGTCGTATCCCAACCCACTCCCCCACCACCATTTAACACTTTTGAGGGCTTGGGTAACCGACTTTATGATAGTCGGTTTTCGGGAAATTATGGTGGCGTTGACGAATTCATAGACAACGACCAACAGAACAACCCGCTTCCAGGCCCAGCTACACAGACACAGCAATAAGCACGAAGGGGAAGAGGTGGTGCTAGGCTTCGCGGCAGCGTCAACGAGCGCGCTAGACGTCCGATAACAAGACCTTCGTGCGGAACAGATGGTTATCTTAGCGATGGGCACCATTAGGCATTTTGTTATGTTTTCTTTAATCAGTTGTTGTCGATGTATCGTTTCCCTAAAATTAATGAAATTTGTTATTTCCGGTTTTTTAAGATAGACTCGTTGTTCCCTATTAGGTGTTTCTAAATGATAATTATAAAAAATAAAAAAAAAGCCTTGGTTTTAGGCGCCAAATGGTTTAACTTAAAGGAAAAAAAAACCCTAATGAGTCATTCCATTTGGCGCAAACATTTTAAAAATTAGCGCTAGCCAATTGATTACACCCCAGTAAAACACTTATGCGCCATTTCATTTGGCGCATACACCTTTCCGGGATCCCAAACCTAGACATTTTGGTAAATAATCTGAAAACATGGTTTTTTTTGTAATTTTTTTTAAACATGATTATTTAAATTTTTTCTCATAAGTCATTATCAGCGAAATACCTATTTTATTTTAATCAACAATTGCTTTTATTTGAGACACAAAATTCTTATTTTCAAATGTGAAAATTTCTCTTCATCTCACGGGACACTATCAGCAAAATACCTATTTTATTTTAATTCACAACTGTCTTTATTTGAGACACAAAATTCTTATTTTTCAAATGTTAAAATGTCTCTTTTTTTCACGGGCCACTATCAGCAAAATATCTATTTTGTTTTAATTAATTGTTGCCTAAGACACAAAATTTTTATTTTTAAATATCAAAATTCTTTTTTTTTTCATTTCTCCATTTTATAGGCATTTTTTTTGTAGAATTATTTAATACAATTGAATTTATATTATCATTATTTATTTTATAATTAAATAAATTATTTTAAATTTACATATATATATCTAAATAAAATCTATATCGTATTAAATAAATTTACTTATGCGGACGCACAAGTATTTTGCTAGTTGCGTACTCACAAAAATGCAAGACATGCAATATAAAATTTTGAATGTTATTTAATTTGTGGGTAAAAGTAAGATAATGACCAAATTATGCCAAATGATATTAAAAATATTATTCCGAAATAATAACTTTTATTTCAATAATAAAAAATAGTTCTTCTTTCGTCTATTATAAAATTTTGAAAGATTAAAAAATAAATATTTGTGAATTTTATAAAAAAATAGCCATTTTAAAAAATTACCTCAATAAATATTATGGAAAAAAAGAAATGCACTGACAGTGTAAAGTATTTTTACACTGTCAACCAATGAAAGACATGCATCAGAATAAATCTCATTTTTAATTTTAAAAAATTGTAATTACATGACAAATTAAAGCATTTTGACTGGTTGTACGTGTAAAACTGTTTTACACTGACAATGCACTATCTTTAAACTCAAATATTAAACTGACAAAATCAACTCGATTTATCCACCAAACTGATCTAGTCAAATCTATCAAAAATTAAAATTTTATTGTTCGAAAATGAAACTACGAATTGCGTCGGATTTAAAATTTAGACCTAAAAATGACCAAAGCCAACCAATTATCTAGCCTTATTATTTTCAATGAAATAAATATAAATTAATTTTCTTTTTTAAAAGTTTAACTTATAAAATAATACTCCTAACTAAAATATAAGAAAAAGAATTCAAAAAATTGATATACCTATTATAAAGAGAGTACTATATTCATTCCCTTTTTAAGTCACTTTTTCTAGATTCTCTTATTCTTTTTTATTTTTCATTTTCAAAATAATATAATTTTTTGACTCAATTAATTATTAATATTTCAAAGTTACAAATACCTTAACTAAGTATTTATTTTGTATGGAGAAAAATGTGAAATGAGATAGTAATACATAGTAATTCAGAATATTACAAGTAAAAGAGATTTTTTTTTTTACAAAAATTAACATTATTTATTAGTTTACTTAGTATGTAGAAATAACAATCTAAAAATGGTTATTAAAAAGAAACTAGATACTACATGAAATAATTACCCTTTGGCTCGCAAACTCGCCCTTTTATTTTTGTAGGAATCTTAGTTTATTCTACTATGAACTTTCTTAATTTTTATGATTAAGTCAATAAATCATTATTTAAAAGCAAATGAAATAATATATTTGAGATTAAGTCAAAAAATCATCATATAAAAGCATAAGAAATAACATATAATATTAGTTTAATATTAAGAATTCACCCTTTCCATCTCAATATATTAAATTTAAATTCCCTTAAAAGGTAATCATAAAATATATATCTAATATTATTTAATGTAATGAAAAAAATAATAAAATATTTATTTTTCGTGAAAAAGAAATAAATCATATAGCCTGTTAGAGAAATGCCCTCATACTAATAATAATAACAAAGATTAAATATATTTTTAAATTTCTACAAAATTAAGAGTTTTTATTTTTAATTCATATTAAATTTTAATTAAAATTTTAGTTTTACATTTTATCATAGTAAAATTGCAATTTGTAAGGATATTTTATATTTTAAAATCTTGTTACTTAAACATAAATATTTTTAGTTTTTTAAAATAATCTATATAAAACATAAATATATATCAAAATTTAATATACTAAATATAAGTCGACTTAAATTAAGTGAGTATAAATTATTGATCTAAAGTCTAATTCTTAACGACAATATTTATTTATATTTATATAGTAATGTAAACAAGTTGTTAATATTTATAAATAATTAATTTTTAAAAAAATCATTTTTTTCTAGAAGATTATAATTTTATAAAATTTCAAAATTATATTATATATATTAATTTAATAAATATATATTTTTAATTAAAATAAATATTTTATCTTTTTTCATTTAAAATAAAATTAAAAAAAAAGTAAAAGGGTTTTGGCATCCCCATAAAACTCCTTTATATATTCTCTATACAATTTGTTTTCTCTCTATCCACAAACCAACAACACAAAACTAAGTACGGAACCAAACCAACCAACCAACCAACCAACCAACCATGTCTCGTCATCGTCGTCAGCCCTCTCGAGCCATCCCGTCGGAGTTATTCGCCGCCGATGACATCTTCTCCAAACCATTCGACTTGCCTCAGGTCATTACCATCCAAGAAGATCAACCAACCACTGCTCCTCCTCCTTCTCCTGTAACCACCACTTCTCAAATCAACACCAACTCATCCACTCCGGCAGTCACTACTTCTCCGGTGAAACCAAACTCGCCGCCGGTTGGAAAATCTGCCTGAATGAACTCGATCTGCCATGTCTCTGTCGTTTTGCTTCTGCTGGTTTTTTAGTTTTCATGTTTCTGTTGTTTTATGGTTTCAATAAAATAAAATAAATTAAATAATAATGTTTAGTTTTCTCTTCTTTTCTTAATGTAAGATATATTATATTTTATTATAGTAGAGAAGCTGAAGCATCTTGTAACAATGGTTAATGCTTATTTTAATCTATGTTTAAGATTATCATAATTATCCTTTTTTTGCTATAAATCTTGTTTCTCATTGTGATTTGTTATGTTCTAGTAGTTAGTACAAGCTCCACAAGACCACAACTATAATATATTTAACTGTTTTTTTTTTAGTATATAATATATATTTAAGTGTTTGCTTAAGAATTACTACAATGTTATACTAAGAATGAAGAGAGACATATATGTAACCGTCGGATTAAGATCTAATGGTTCAAATTTTAAACTTGATTTTAGTTAACGTTCGATGTTGATTGGATAATTGAGATAAGTGTGATTTGTATACTTCTGATTAAACATAACCTAGATCTAAAATGAGTGAAGAAGGAAAGAAAACACATGATGAGTTATTTGAAAGAGAAAACATGGATAATAATAGAGTATAATTGAGGTTCAAACAATATTTCTTGTGTTTTTGCTTGTGTTTGGATGTGGGAAAGGATTCCCATGTGATCCTCACCCTTAAAATTCTATTTGTTTTCATATATTTTCTTAATGTTTACATATTTTAGTATAGGTTTGAGATTATTTCAAACAATATTTTATGGGAGAAGATCTATTTTCGTTTAAATGTAATATTAAATTGTGATAAAAATATACATAATGCCCGATCTAATAATATTTATGGTTTTTTTTCTGTTTATTCGTATTATTCCTCGATAAATTCATACCAAGTAAAATGTTATGTTTGTTAAAATTTTGTTTTTTCTAGTTTCCAAAAAAATAAATCAAGTTAATTTTGCATTGAGATGTAATATTTCATATGCTAATACAAATTCAAACACAAATTAATTTAATTATTGAAATTTGGATGGATTTATTTAAAGTTCTTTAAGATGACTATATGTGTGTGTTTTTTTAGGAGCATTTTTCAACTATGATTTTGTAAAAGTGTTTTGGTTAAGAATTAAATTGAAGTATTATAGTTGTATAAATATTTCAACCTAACTACATCTTATCCCCTTATAAACTCTTCAATGACTTTGTACGAAATAAATCTCCTTATAAATGATTCAATAGATATTTTACCATCGATTTCTTAACTATTCAATACCCATGTCTAAAATGAATCAATATTTAAAAGTGATTAAATAAATACCGAGCATATTTTCTCTATCGTAACATGCAAGTTCATAATTTGGACTTTCATTTTAGATTTAAACATCATAAAAAGTATTAAAATCTTCACAAAATCTTATTTCTTATATACTGTTTGTTTATTAACATGTTTACATTAATTAATATTACATCCATTAAAACAAATATTTTCTTAGTCATTTTTGAATTAGATCGTAAATTGATCATAGAAGTCTTTGGTCATTAATTAAGCTTTTGGATGTCACAAATATTATTCTCGAAAAATGTACGAACTCAACATCTTTAATAAATTTAATGTTCATCTTCTAGAAGAGTTGGACAATTCAAACTACGAGTTTCTAACAACAACAAAAATACTTGTTGCATTAAATCACTTTATGATAGCATTACACCCATTTAAATAAATACACATCTAACTTTTAAATCTAATATCACTCCTTCATTGTGTCAAAAAAAAATTACTCCTTCATGACCACCATGATATTAGCACAACACTTATATGTGTCCTGTCTTTCGGAATGATTTTGTGAAAGTAGTTTTTGTTGTAAAAATATGATAAGAGAATAGAAAGGAACACAATAATAATATGATAACGTATAGTAGAAATTTTATAATATGAAAAAAAATTATAACTATTGTTTAATAAGATCTAAAGAATAATATTATAATATTATGTAAAAATTGTTACACTACATAGACAATGCTTAACTACCCTATGATCCAAATATATCTACACGCTCAAAGCAAATTTTCAACTTCCTACTCATAACACTATAATATTAGAGTATAAGAGAAAAGAAAAAGTCACATACAAGTTTAAAGTGTTTCTACATGGTGCATCTATTAAGAAAATACTAGAATATTCTAATGCGACAATTTTATCAAGTCACAATAGATAATCAATGGTAATAAACGAGCTAAGTGCAAGAATGTTGGACTCGGCCGCCTGATTGTGTTTAGTCGTCCGATTGGACATGGACGATCGATTGGACTTGGTTGCCTGAAGCTAGGCCTGAAAACCAGATATGAAATACATGATCCATTTTTCTTATAAAACATTAACTATGAGATAAACACCAGATATGAAATACATGATCCACTTTTCTCATAAAATATTAAATATGAGATGTCCAATGAACATCAGTTAAAGGAAGACCTTCTTACTCACAATTTGAGGGATAATAAGTCTTCAACTACTCCTATATTTCTGATAACGGAATGAAGGAAATCACCAATTAGCTTTCTAAACCAGGTCCAAAGGATCTTTTATAAATACCTCTCAACATTAATTAAGCTTTTGGATGTCACAAATATTATTCTCGAAAAATATATACGAACTCAACATCTTTAATAAATTTAATGTTCATCTTCTATGAAGAGTTAGAAATTCAAACTACGAGTTTCTAACAACAACAAAAATACTTGTTGCATTAAATCACTTTATGATAGCATTACACCCATTAAAATAAAAAGACATCTAACTTTTAAATCTAACATCACTCCTTCATTGTGTAAAAAAAAAATCACTCCTTTATGACCACCACGATATTAGCACAACACTTACATTTGTCCTCTCTTTCATTAGCGGAATGATTTTGTGAAATTATGACATTTCAACCTCATGGTCAAATAGCAACAAAGACACATTCTTGAAACTAGTTTTTGTTGTAAAAATATAGATAAGAGAATAGAAAGGAACACCATAATAATATGATAACATATAGTAGAAATTTCATAATATGAAAAAAATTACAACTATTGTCTAATGTCAACTAAAGAATAATATTATGTAAAAATTGTTACAATACATAGACAATGCTTAACTACCATATGATCCAAATATATCTACACTCTCCAAAGCAAATATTCAACTTACTACTCACAATACTCTAATACTAGAGTATAAGAGAAAAGAAAAAGTCACATACAAGTTTAAAGTGTTTCTACTAGAGTATTCTAATGCGACAATTTTATCAAGCCATAATAGACAATCCATGGTAATAAATGAGATAAGTGCAACAATGTTGGACTCGGCCGCCTGATTGGGCTTGGTCGCCTGATTGTGTTTAGTCGTCCGATTGAACATGGCTGATCGATTGAGTTTGGTTGCCCGAAGCTAGGCCTGAACACCAAATATGAAATACATAATCAATTTTTCTTATAAAGCATTAACTATGAGATGTCCAAGGAAAATCAATTAAAGGAAGACCTTCTCCCTCATAATTTGAGGGATAATAAGTCTTCCACTACTTCCATGTGTATGATCATGAAACAAAGAAAATAACCAATTAGCTTTCTAATCCAGGTCCAAAGGATCTTTTATAAATACCTCTCAGCATTGGGGCTGAAAAAAGATCTCCAAATTTTCCTAGAAACATATATACAAAGCTTCTCAGCACTCTGCGTGAGCTCGTCCTAAACACCATCAACAATCATACACACCTCAAACAACCGTCCAAATGCAGGGAAACTCTCATTATACATTTTTAGCAAGTACAGTTAGTATCCATTGTGGGTCATGATAAAACTCACATGTGCCTCAACTTCAATCTAAGAGACTCTACCACTTGGGACGACGATGATGACACCAATGACCGGTGGCATGTTTAGGCAACGACGAAGAGGGTCTCTGAGGAAAAGGTTGGCGTCCCTCCTGGAATTGCGCTTTTGTTCAAAGAAATTCGCACAATCCTTCGTAAAGTTACGAGGTATTTAGAAATTCAAAGTATTACCCTTTATTTTATTGAATTATGTTATAATCATATGTTTGAAATCCAATAAGATTAAATTGGACCAGTGGTGCCTCTGGCAATAAATGAATTCACAACTTTATATAAATAATCACATGCATTTATTTCACCAATCAGTCCTATATATATAACTCTCCCCATGTAAAGGTTATTTAACATGTTTTAGTTGGAAAATGACAGATTTGTGTATATAGTTCTTTTAAGGGGTAAATAAACACCAACTCAGAGTGGTCGCCTACACAAAGTTCTCCAAAATACACTAAGATTCCAAAGAAGGGTGGTTGTGATGCTAGATTAGGGTAAATTATCTTAAAGTAAGAAGGTGTGGACATATTGTGTACAATGATGATCCAATACACTTTTTGTTGATAGAAGGACCCCTTGCAATTATTTTTCAATTTATTTTACTACCATCATTTAGTGTGTTCAAATTGCATAGGTCACCTTTAGTGCTATATGCACCATATATAAATCTTCATATAGAAATGATAAGAAACTAACTAAACTACACTTATGAGTTCATATACGATTATTAATAAAAATATATTGTATATTCCAGCTTTTAATAACATGTTTTTGCATACATGTCATTATCATTCTTAATGTTATATCATTTCATAAATTTTTTTAACGTTTTATTTATGTATCCATATTTATAGGTAACTAAAAATGTTAAGGAGGTTGTCGACTTGATCGAAGTCACCACTAAAGATTTGATAAAACTCTATCTTCTCTAAGAGGCAATTTTTTTTTGGTTTTTAGAAATGTGTTTTTTTCTTTTCTAGTTAGGCTATGTGATGAAAGTGATAGCTGCAGAAAGTAAAGAACGCTGGAAATTTATACTAGTTCCCCTCACAATTCGAGAGGGCGTCTAGTCCCCTTACCACATGTAATAGATTTTAATATTGTCAGATCTTATGGACAAGACTCTCCTAGTCTTTCATAGGGGCATAGGTTTCATTGAAATTTATTCTTTCGTGTTGATTGTAACCTTTCACAACGAGTCTGGCTTTAATTCTTAAAATATTGCCATCTTCATCCAACTTGTTGCGAAAGATCAAACAGATACCAATCACTTGATTAGTTAAAGCTTTGTGAACTAGTTCCCAAATTTTGTTTCGTTCAAATTGATTTAACTTTTATTGGATGGAAAAAGACTAATGTTTGTCAATAATACCTCATCGATTCCTTTTTTCTAAATTTGTGAAACAAAAGCCACAAAGTTACATACAAATTAGAGATGTCTCCAATGACATTTTGAATATGATGGTCTTTTTTCGTCCTCCATTCTTTTGGAAGATCTTGATAATCTTGAGTATCTATATTTTGATCCTGATTGTGTTCTTCATATACAACTTAATTCTAACTTTGCGCTTGTTCTGTTTCTTGAATATTTTCTTCTAACTTCTAGTTCTAATAGTTTAGAGTTAGTTTCATAAAAATTAATGTGAAACAATTCTTCTATTATCATGGTTCTTTTGTTAAATACTCTAAAAACTTTGCTCGAAATCGAATATCCTACGAAAATGTCTTTATCGGCTTTTGCATCAAATTTTTTAAGGTTATCTTTCCTGTTATCAAGGATAAATCATTTACATCCAAATACATATAATTGAGAAATATCTGACTTTCTTCCTTTATGCAATTCATAGTACATTTGCTTTATAATTGATCTTATCAAGACACGATTCATACATAACAAGCATTGCTTAGTGCATCAGCCCATAAATATTTAAGAAGGTTTGTCTCATTAAGCATCATCCTTGCAAGTTCTAATAGAGATCTATTTTTCCTCTCTACCATCCCATTTTTCAGGGAGTTCGTGAACTAGAAAATGTATGGCGAATACCGTACTCATTTCAAAAAAATTTGAGTTCCTCATTTTAGAATTCTCCCCCGTTGTCACTTCTAATGGGTGTAATTCTTACTCCTTTTCCGTTGTGGATAATCATGGATAGTTTTTGAAATCCAACAAAGACATCTCTTTTTCTAATATAAGAATAATGTCCTAGTGTAGTGAGAGTATGTGGAACTATGTGCCTGCAGGTTTAATCATAGAGTGATCAAAGCTAAGCAAGACAAGAAATAGACATGTCAACATCATGATTTTGATGATAAAAACTCATAAATATACAACATAACCTTGATGACATCATCACATAAGAAAATCAAGTTCTAAAAATGTTTTAAGCGGTCAAAGACTCATAAGATAGTTTGGTCAAGCTCTTCCTTTGAATAAAGTTAAAGAGTTAGAGTTTAATGATCACCGCTGATATCCTCTAATGATGGTGTTCAACTTGAATATATCTCAAGCTTCATATATAAGAATAATCAAGTGAAGCGCTAGGTGATTGGTTTATCCAGCACGAGACTTGAAGCTTTGGGTTATAGAAGTGTGAAAGCTCGTTGGTTCGTGTCTGAGTGCTTAGTGTTTTGTAAAACACAAGGGATTTTTTGTAAAGTTATGAAATAAAACACTCACTATAAATATTTTAAATCCTTAATTTCTAAAAAAACCTAAAATTGTTTTTGAGCCTAGCTTGATGAGTGGGAAACTATCAGAATGATTAGGACATGTTTTTTAACTAACATATCGATTGGACCATATACCTTATCAATTAAATAAGGTAAAATGAGTCTATAATTGGTTTTGACAATGTTTTAATTATGGATAATTACTCTATATCAAATCATCCCAAAATGGGCTTAAATAATAAATTCTTTTGGTCAACTAATTGATGGGAATAAAGACCCGATCGATTCGAAAATTAATTTTGCCTATGGATTATTTTCTTTTTTTAACCATCGTTTAACCTATGAAAAGAGGCCTTCCATTTCATTTTTTCAAATCGAGAAACGTGAGATTTCTCACCTTCCTGACTCTCTAACATATTTTCATTTTCTCACACATAAATTTGGCTATAGTGCTTTAAGAAATGTTCTTGTGTTTAAGTAAGGAAATTATTCTAATAAAAATGTAATATTGTAAATTCAAAAGAGTTATTTTTTGCTTGAGTGAATCGTTCTTCCTTAGGATGTTTTCGTTGGGGTTTGTAGCTAAAACTGTTAAAATCTCTTTTTGGGGGAAACTATTAAAACTGTTAAAATCTCTTTTGAGAAAGGTTCTTGT
Organism: Vicia villosa; assembly: GCF_029867415.1. Taxonomy (NCBI): domain Eukaryota; kingdom Viridiplantae; phylum Streptophyta; class Magnoliopsida; order Fabales; family Fabaceae; genus Vicia; species Vicia villosa. The sequence goes on along the minus strand of NC_081186.1, from coordinate 93,708,348 downwards.
GTTTAAGTAAAGAATTTGCTCTAGAAAAGGTAATATAGTAAATTCAAAAGAGTTCTTTCTTTGCTTGAGTGAATCTTTCTTCCTTAGGAAGTTTTTGTCGGGGTTTGGAGCTAAAACTATTAAAATCTCATATGGGGGCATTCTGTTTTAAGTCTCCCTTTTGTTCGTATGTTGATCCACTTAAGAAAAACCTCTCTTCGGTTCGGTTTAGCGAATTTTGGTTCGGTTTAGCGAATAGTCAATTCAAAACTCTGCATTGGTTCGAGATAAGTCTATACAAAATATTGGTTTATCTTGGAAACTAATCTTTCAAAGCTTTGTTCGTGTTTGGTGTAAAGACTAACCGCTTCGTTCCACTATTCACTATTTGGTTTGAAGTAAACTTGAAATTTCATTTTTCCTTGTATAAGAGGGGGGGGGGGGGGGGTTTCATGATATTATAAACTTGATTTTCTTTGGACCATAAAAGAAAATGTTCAAAATTTATTTCAAAACTAAGAATTATTAGTTATGTCTTTGGATGATAATCAATTCTTTTACATTCATTATTGTAAATCCGCCAAGGAAATGTGGGACACTCTTGAAATGATATACAGAGTTTCACCAAGTGTTAAACAAGAATGAATGAACACGCATGGAGAAGAAGATGAATGCTTTATTCATAAGTGCTTCTCTAAATTAAAAAATGTTGGTAATAATGTTATAACGTTTGTTACTAACAACTATATATAAGATTTAAGAATTGGAATCATATATTTGATCCAATCCTTAAATCAAGATATGGGAATATTTATGACTTTCAGGAGAAACCAAAGAAGGAAGAAATAGTATAAACGTAGAATGAATTAGTTCAACTACTTAAGGATAAAGGTATGATCTCAAAGATTGAAGAATCCTCAACAACTTCATAAAAAAATCATACAAGTCAACTTTAGTTATTTCATTTGAAAGAATAGTATCAATAGTTAAACGATCCTCGAAGGATACAACATCAAATGAAGGAACTTCATTTAAAGGAATATGCGAAGAAGAAATCTCATCTAGTGGAATCTTGAAGAAAAGAAAGGAGAATAAAGCCTCTACAAATGATGAAGAATCAACCTTAGGAAGAACCTTCGAAGAATCTTCTTCTAATGAAGAAGATGATATTTGCTTGAAATTATATCACGAAGAAGATGACCATGAAGAAGAAGATAATATTAGAAATCGTAACTTAGACCTGAAGAATTTTCTTGTGTTTCTTGAAAAGAGAAATGCAATGCTTAAGCATGAAATGGAAAATATTAGAAACAAATCTGGAACATGTGAGACTTGTATCTTTGTGAAAAAGGAAGTAACAGACTAGTATGAAACCCTAATTAAATTTACTAAGGGGAAACAACATTGACTTAATCTTATCAAGTCAAAGGCCTTCCTTAAGTAAAACTGGACTAAGGTTTAAATCTGGTAGAGCACATAATAAAGAATTAAATAGGAGTAAAGTAAATTGACCTATTTATAAATGTTTTCATTATAATTGATTTGCTCATTTAGAACCATTTTGTTTTGATAAATTGAAAGTTTATAACGATAGTAACCATAGACCTCTTAAAACTACTAACGCATCAGGAACCAAGAAAATTTGGGTTCTAAAGGTGAAACCCTAGTATGTTTTACATGATGCTTTGCAGGTTTTATGAAGTGTTAGTGCATATTAAATAAAGATGGGAAAAGCAAAGAGCATACTCTCGAGTATAGAGTAGTTTGAATTGAAGTCCATAATCCAAATATGCTCGATGATGATGTATATCAATGATCATGATCAAAGTAACTTTTTTCGAGTATAGACACATTTTTCCTTAAAATGGTGCTTTTAATATTTTCCCCATTCACTAAAAATATTTTGGCTAAAAAATAAATGAGTTTTTTAGTGTTTTTTAAGAAAGGCGTACTAATAAGTTGACCATGGGTGCAAAAAGTTAGAAAGATAAAGCAAAAGCCAACCAAACCTAAAAAGCACCGAAGAGGTTGAATTGAAAAAAGCCAATATTGATTGGGGCCATAAGTCAATCGATTGTATTACCTTTGCGCTTCAAATTTTAAATCAAATCTGATAGAAACTCCGCCTCCAAGTTGTCATCGAAATTTATTAATTCCAAAAGAAAAGGGAAAATATATTGATAAAATCCACTAAGAACGACATATAAGATGGTTATTGCAACCAAATTAGGGTTTGGGAGTCAGTTATGCAAGGGGAAGGTATTAAAACCCCTCACATCTCTTGTACTCAACGAGACCCATTTAGTTTGTTTTGTGATTGAATGTTAGCGTGATGTTTACTTGCGTTCTTCTACTTATTATGCGAGAAAAAAGAAAGAAAAATGTTTTTGGTATTTTTATCATTGGTCTCGACAAGATTTAAGAACCTTGTGCTTACGTATTCCCTCGTGCAATGGGAAATTCAGAGCTTACGTAGTTTTTGGGCGACATAGACGAATGTCTACTTTAACACGGACGAGTATTGAAGGAAGGAAAGGTTGTAGGTTGTTTAGGTCAACACGTACAAGTGTTGGGAAAAATAAAAAGGTTTTCTGGCGAGACGTTAAATCTCGCTCCTATGTATCCTCCAGTACAATGAGGAACTCAAGACATATATAGTTCTTGGGAACTACGTTAGGTTGGGTGAGGTTTGAAAAATGGCTTGATAATGATGAAGTGTTTTGGCTTTTTGAAAATGGTTTAGTTTGGATTTGGCTTTGAAAATGGACTTGATAATGATCAAGTTTTGACTTTGTTTGGTTTTAAAAGTTACATGTGGACAAAAAAGTAAAATGACGATTGCATGTGGGCAAGAAAGAGTTGATTGATTGATTGTTTTTTAAGTGAATAGTCGCACTTGGGCGAGAAAATGAAAGTTGATTGATGATGCATTTAAAATTGAATTATGGAAAAGACTTGGCGTTGGAATAAGGATTGAAAACATGAAAATGAAAATGATTTGAAAAGTTTGAATTAAGGCGAGTAAACAATGAATTAAATTAAATATGATATTATACAATTGTTCAAATTAAGTGAAAAGAAAATTTAGGATATTAATCAAATTATTTTTGGTATTTTGTTTAATAGGCAATTTGTGCCTAGTCGGATTTGAACCCGAGACCTCGAGGGGAGCACACCCTTAAGCCCCAAGCTTTTTACCACTAGGCTTATTTTTAGTATTTTTGAAAAGGATTCATTTTAGTTGTTTTTAGTTTTTTTACTAATTAAAAAAAGAAAAATACATACAAAATACCCACACCCCAGCTGAAACCCTAAATTCCCATCTGCTAATTTTGTATCAGTTACGTTGGAAGATTACAAGGATAAGCAAAAAAGTAAAATACAAATAAGGGATTGGGGGTACATTTGAAATAATAATGGATAATAAAAAAAATACAAAAAAATAAAGTAAATAAAATATAAAAGAAATAATAAAAGGGAAGAGGATGTTCTATCAATACATAAGGTGAGCATAGATAGCATGAAAGAGATAACAAAATGAGAGGGATGCCATTAATAATATACAAACGCAAAAATAGAAAAAAAACTTAAAAGAAATAGTAAAAACAAGATAAATACTAAATAATTAATTACTTGAAATTAAAAATAAAAGTAAAAATATTTTTGGATTTTTTAATATGTTAGAAGATTAAATTTTAATTGGTGCACAAAAAATAAAATCGAAATCAGAATTGAAATCGGGTAAAAAATGAATTAGAAACATGAAGAATAAAAAAATAAAGGAGAAACAAGTTGGACCATTGGATCAAGATTGATCAGATCAAGCGGCTAGAAACAGGCAAGCCTGAGCGACCTCACATGGGCTGGAGCACATGGGATCCGTGTGGGAGAGGCTGCACCACATGACACTTTGTAGGAAGAGCAGATTTGATGCTTGGCCAAGAATAAATCCGGATGGGTATGAATGTTCAAAAATATGTTCATCTTAAATTGATCATAACTTGCCCAATTTTCAATTGAATTTATCAAATGAATATTGAAAATATACATTTCAACTATTGATTTAAAATCAACCGAGTTTCCATGCAAAATGGTGATGATTAAGGTACTAAATAAATGAAGCAAGAATAAAAATGCAATATGATTAAATAAATTATGTTTTGGAATGATGTTTTGTACGATATCGCTCATGTACCGAGGAGTAGAGGTGCCCGTTGCTTTTGAGGATTTAGCCGAAGAGTTATTTTCGTTTATCATTTTTTTTCGGTATAGATGGAACTCATGCTCTTGTTATGTAATACATTAGGGGTTTCGTTTGATTTCATGTTTATTGTTGTTGAGAGATATTATATTGCTCTCTTTACATTTCGATTAAGTTGAATTATGTTATGTGGTCATAGTGCCTAACGTTTTATGCATGATTCTATGCTATGAGATCTAATGATTGGTATTGCTTTATTATTCCGCTGTGATGTGCATATGAAACATGATATTCAAATGTGTGTTATGAACATGACCAAAGACTTTATGTCATTTTTATTTTGTTGTATTTTGAAATACATGTAATGCCCTCTTGATATGCATATTTTACTTTGATGTATGCAATATATTTGCCGTGGGGTTTAAAGGGTGTTATATTTTGTAAAAGCACAAAGACCTTTTTTATAAAGTAATATGGATAAACAACCAACTTACTAAAACTATTTTTGAAGCCACTATTTCTAAAAATAAAATCACCTAAAATTGTTTTTGAGCCTAGCCAAATAAATTGGAAACTATCTAAATGATTAGGACATGTTTTTTAACCGTCTAATCGATGTGACCATATACCTAATCGATTAGATAACGGAAAAATGAGTCTATAATCGACTGTGAAAGGGTCTTAATGATGAACAACGGTTCTCTATCAAATATTTCCAAGATATGCTCCAATAATTAATTATTTAGTTCATCTAATCTATTAGAATAAAGACCAAATCGATTGAAAAATTAATAATGCCCATGGATCATTTCTGTCGCTACCAAAAAAATACCCGAGCTTTTAAACGTTCGAAATAGACATAAGGTTGCCACCGAATTTCAATTATTCATAAGTAAAGGGGAAATAATGATAAAATCCTAAGAAAGGAGGAAAAGATGGTCGTCACAACCAAATCGGGTTCGTGGGTTGGTTATGTGAGGGTAAGGTATTAAGCACCCCACACACCCGTTGTACTTAACGGAAACCGTTTAGTTAACTAGGTTATAATGATTGCCTAAATGTTTGCTTTATTTTATTTACATGAAATGAGTTAGGGAAGAATTTAGTGGGATATTCATACAAAAATATTTATAAAAAAAGGGACAAGGGGAACAATGTTAATTTTTTTATTAGTGTGCACGCAAGATTTTGAAATCTTGTGCCTATGTATTCTTAGGTGCAATGAGAAATTTAGAGCCTCGTAATTAGTGGTAGAAAACAAGTGTTTGTTGGTTGATTTTAGAGAATAGGGTTTA